>NC_057872.1:9263752-9564906 GCF_019740435.1 Gambusia affinis
CTGTCTGAGTCGGGATAATCGCAACAATGCAGAAGAGTAAGAGTTCGCCATATTATTCGTGGTTGATAGGTACACACCTACGCTCTTGGTTGCTGGCTTGTTGTTGAATACACGATTCACTGCTTCGTGTATGTGAGTGAAACAAAGTTTGGAGATTGGGAGCAGCTACAGCTGGGATTTGCTCTGCCGCGAATGTTTTACAGCCTGGATTTTAACTCTTGTCAAGGTTCAGTGAGGCCACACCTCTTGGCCTCGTACTGACGTGTAGTCTATTACCTTCTGTCTCTGCAGATTGTGGAAACACTCTGCTCTGTCTTGATTTGTGAAAAAGTCAGGCTGCTCTCTCTCTTGTAATCTCTGTTTAATTAGCAGGGGGGGGGAATGTTGCAGGACCAATAAGCAAGCTCTTAGGTAAGGACGAATATCCGTTTTCTGTCAATAGGACGACAGATGCTCAGGGTCTCGCTCTCCCTTTTTACTGCGACGCACATTGGCCACATCCCCCACAATTTAAACCGCGCCCATTCAATCATTTTCAGTGACAGATGTCTGCATCACGGAGGCCTTTGTCTACTAGTCTGCCCCATACGTAGCACAATCAGAGATGATCATGTTAATTCATGGCATGAGAATGGATTCACGAACAGCGTTTGTTTTAGCCTGATTGCTGTTTCGCAGGTGAGAAACTACAACTTTGAGAAATTATGTCTTTGTAGAGATCTAATTTGATGCAGTTCAGTTCTCGACAGTTGTTTAACTTGCTCCGTGTTCACTGTTAATGATGTAGGACCGACTCTGAGTGGATTTTTATTTTCAAGTAAACCGTATTCAGACAGTGTATCTGTCATCCCTTCCTCTCCATAATGCACAGTGTTTATTTGTGTAGAAAGGTTTGCTGTTCTGCACCACATAACTTGTTTTCACACATTTGCCAAAAAGGGAACAGAGTGACACTTCTCTACTGATCAAACAGATGTTTCTCACTTACTAATCTCAAATACTCTGTTACTGAGATATTTAAGAGCTTTAAGATGCCTTTGCTACTCAAAACCATCATAGGAGGAGTAGCATGGTAATATTTCTGAACACAAAAGCTACATTTAAACTTTAAATATATTTTAAGAAAGTAAACTGGCATCACACCATATTGAAAAATCTAAATGTGTTTTCCCAGGCATAGCCCTATTTCAGCTCATTGCTAATTCAGCATCTTTATCTAATGATTTTTAACTTTTGAAATTCCTTGCAGGGGCTTTCAAATATCAGGTTCAGCCAGTGTAGAAACCCCACACAGTAAGATGTTAATTAATACATTATGTGTTGCTTAATGAGCTTAAGCTTTATCTCATTAAGATGGTATTTAGTGTTAATCCCAGTCTTGAATGGAAACAAAACTAGCTTTGGAATTGTTCACACACTGCATTAACAAAGAGGACTAACATAAACCCAGTAAATAAATAAAAAATAGAGGGCGCACAACATTCAGCAGAACTCAGACGAGTCCATCAGTGCTGATCCGGTGAAAATCATTTGCAGTATTTGGCTGTATCTGCACAGATCTCTGTCACAAGCTGTGCGTAGGTCAACAAATACCGGAGACAAACGTGTTTCATTTTATCCTGGAGGAACGGAGCGCGCCGGCAGCATGCGAGGTCAACACTTCAAAGCACCTCAAAGGTGGGGAAAGATTTCACTAGGCAAATATTTTAAGATAAATGGTTTTGTGATGCCTTTAAAAACAAAACCACAAGTAGTTAACCGCATTTAATCAACAACTCGTCAACCACATTTAGACCACACAAGGACTTTATTGTCCACTTTTCAACCACGTAAAAGAAACAGACGTGTTGAGATTTCTCTTTGTAATCACATACACGTGTTTTTAATCAGATACATCAAACAGCTTTGCTTAGGCTGATCATGTCAAATGATAATAAGCTCAGTCTGGTTTTTTTATATATTCTGCATATTCTAATTTTGAGGCAGGAACAAGCGTGGGATTTTCGTGTTTATGAAGCTGATAGGTTTATACAACCTAAAGTAGCTGCATTACAAGCTTAGATCTGATTCACTCTGATAGGCTTACACTTAGCATTGAAAACATCCGCTTCCTTTGGGAAAGTATACTTCATTTATCTGCATACAAAAGCCACATTCATACTTACTTAAGCATATGAGTTGTGATCAGAAACAGTGTTTTTAGGTTTTAAAATGCTTTTTCTTTTCCCTTTTTTTTTATTTTTCACCCAAACAGATTGTGGTAAAAGAGACATGAGTGTAGTCCAAAAAAAATGCTGCTGCTGAAACAGTGGAACTGAATCAACAAGTTATGAAATCTGAACTAAAACGCAAACACCATCCATAAAATAGACCTCTGCAATTGCAGGCCTCCCACTCTGAAACTCCATGGGGGTGCAGCACAAACATGCATGGAGAACAAGTTTCACAATCTAACACACAACAAAATACCTTCTCCGACTGCTCCAACCGCACACCTACCCACCAATCCTCCCACACACACACACACACGCGCACACACACACACGCACGCACCCTTTTTAATAGTTTATTGCACTGGTGTGCTTTCCCATGTAGATGCCAGCTGATGTAGGGAGAAAAGGTTTGTATGAGAGAGGCGATGAGGGGTTGGGAAGGGAGGGTTTCTTTCTTCCTGTGAGGTGGGGGCAGGCGCACAGCTGCTGTGTGAAGTAACCATGGAAACCTTTGTCTAAATTCATCGAAATGGGAGGGGCATTTGGAAGAGACTAAACAAAAAGAAAAGAAACAAAACACAAAAGAGTTTTTTACTTCTTTCACGGTACCATGCATGTTTTTAAGCGATCGTGTTTAATTCCCACCTATTCAGACCACTATCAGACACCTGGGTGTTATTTGACAACAAACCCCAGAAATAACAAGTCATCTAAATTTGGGACTGGCACAGGAGCAAGTCAATAAACTTAATTTGAAACACATGGCTCTTTTCAGCTCGTTTATACAAATAACACAGTGCCAGCAGGAACAATAGCACAAAATAGGACTCATTATTTATTTAGTATAAGTTTTATAGGTGCAACCATGTTTGCATACAATTTAGCCCTGCTTAGTTTGTTATATTCATAAGAAAAGGGTAAAAAAATAATAATAATAATAACATAAACATTATCAATTCAGACTTTATTACTAATTGAAGGATCTGGTGTGTTTGCTTTGTTTATTCTAAGAATCAGGGGACAGATAATTAAAATTCAATTCGAAATGTCTGAGTCTTCTCTATATAATGTTGTGATAAACTTAATTGCACTTCAGCAATTTTTATCGTATTAAATATTTTACAAAGTATTCCACAGCCTGTTTTAGAGAGCATGTTGATTCAAGGTTTGTCTACAAGACATACAAATTCTTATGATAAAATTGTTAATTGCAGTGAATTATTTTAAAGGTGGACAATTCGTATTATTTCCTGTAATAAAAATATAAAGGTCCACTTATGTTTAACAAACACTATCAAATGAATCAATGAATCAAAAAATGGTTTTATTCCTAAAGGCAGGAAGTCAAAGTGTGTTCACAACTTTCAGGTGTAAAGGGTTTGGATGTTCTGAAGATAGACTGTGTGAAGTTATATGTATTTTTCTAACCTGTAATAGAGCGATATCACCTTGTGACCCAAGTTGTATTTGTAAAACAGTTTGAGAAACATTTTCTTCCATCGTTAAGACTAGAGAACCAATGTTTCATTATATCCTTCACAGATATTGCACTAATCTCCTATAAAAAAAGAAATATTTTTTAAATGAAAAAGTCCAATCCGCTATAACAATAGAGGATTTAAACACGGGGATTCAGCGTCTTGTTTATGAAATGTCTGCTTGCGATAGTTGTGTTGCTAGAGTGCCCTCTAGTGTTCGTGAAAATGTATTGCGCTTCACAAGATCTCGACAGGTAAATAAGTTGTACAGGCATTAATTTTAATTAAATTTAAAGAAAGTTCAAAGATATGATTCCAAAATAAAAAGCAAAAGAATAAAAATAAAAATAAACATTAGCCATGTGGACGGATAAATGTCCACTCTTAAATGAGCGGAGTACAAAATATCACAATGAAATATGTACATCACAAAAATAAGACAAATACACAGACGAGTACGCTCAACTAGATGGAAACAGGTATTTACATAAGATTAAATATTTGATAATAAATAATAATAAATGCATTGGTTGAGTGCTGATATATCTGACACTGTATCTGACAGGCAATGCAAAGGTTTTTTTTCTTTCTTTTCCTTACAGTAAAATAACATACCAGTCACCAGCTCTAGTTTTAAATAGAAGACAGACTTGGACTGAAAAGAGCAAAAGGGCCACCCGTCTCTTTCAGTCCGAGTCTTTTGTAGATACATTTACATTCAACTTAGCTCAGGGCATGAAAGGAAGCCTGAGTGTTTGGCTGCAAACAGAAGAGAAGCTCAAAGATATTTTATCTGAAGAGAAGCAGTGCTAAAAGGTCGTCACCGAGACCCAAAATCCGTGTAAACGCAAAGGCGAACCCAGAACCACGATGACGCCTTCCTTCCCGGTTCCAAGACAAAACCGCGAGATGAGAAAAATTTATGATATAAAAAAAAAGACAGGAAAACGACAAAAATCCACCCGTTTTTTTGTCAAAAGGGGAGGAAACAGAGACTCTCATCAGAGAACATTGGTAACATTTCATCACATGACAAACAAGTATGGATATACAAAAATCAGTTCTAGTCATATACAGACAATACAGACGATCATTATCCCGTCTGGTGAGCAAAGATGGAACAACATCATCCCACTCTCTTTCCTTTTTTTGTTTCTATGTACATTTTACTCTTTAGATGGCATCCTCAAAGTTGGATTTCCTGTATGAAAGTGAACAGTGATAAAAAAAAAAAACACATCTAAACAAAGATGTCTCATTTTCAACGAGCTTGAAAAAGGAGGACAAAACAACATTGTTGTTATTTTTATAGCTAAAAAGATGATGAACAAACAAACTCTAAGTTCAAGTAGAAACTGAAACGTTTGTGCGTGTGCTGCCATCTGTATACCTGTCTCGTTACAGTGTTTGCTATTTACAGCCTCAGACTTCCTCTGACGGAGCTGTTGCGGCGCCACCTAGATGGATCCGTGAGACGTTTCCTTCTCAGGCTCTATGTCGGGGAAACTTAATGCTCCTTTTCGTACCAGATCTAAACCACGATGAAAAAAAGACAGAATACTACGATATATCCAAACCTCCCTCGATGACATTTTTGGGTTATTAGTGGCCATCTCGCATCTGACCTTCGACACCTACTGATAAACAGATCAATTCCCTCCCACAGAAGATCTCTCTCTTTTTTTTTTTTTATCTAGAACAACTCAAGTCGACATGACTGAAAGAAATAAACCTTACCCCAACACATCCGTCCCTCTAAATCTTACTCAAATTAAGTGTTTCATGTTTCGAGTAGAGACCCTAGCGCCACCTTTCGCCCGTCTAATCTCTTTTAGCACGTCCTTTCCTCTTTCTCCTGCCAGAGTTTTCCTGTGGCTTCTCCTCTTTGCTCCCCATCAGCGGCGCTCCGTTGGCGGCTCGGCTCAGGCCGTTCAGGTTGCCGTTGGAGACGGCCTTGCCCGCCTTCGAAGAGGAGGCGGCGTCGCGGCGTGCGGGCTGCTGGCGGCGGTACGTCTGGTAGTAAAAGTTGCCGAACAGGACGATGAAGGTGATGGCGTAGCAGATGAGGGAGTAGTGCATCCAGTGGGGGAAGTCGCAGTTGACGTAGAGCGACAGGGCGGTGTGGCCGATGGTGACGTGGAACTGGACCTGAGGAGTTTGTTTAAAAAAAAATCCATTACTCTAAAAAGATAAAATCAAATCCAACCTACATCTTTTTTCCCCAAAAGGCCTTTTGCTTCTTACCATCTGAATGATGGTCAAGTACTTTTTCCACCACAGGTACTTTTGGATCTTCGGTCCACAGGAGGCCAAGCCGTAATACAGATACATCAAGACGTGGATCAGTGCATTCATGTGTGCACCAAAGAATGCTGCAGGGACATACGCAAAGTGAAGTCAGGGTATCTATAAACACTTCTTGTTCTTTTCCATTAGAGCAACAAAGAGTTTTAGTACAACTTCAGCAAAGACCCCTTTGGAGCAGAGTGCATTTAGACAGCTTATTTCATTTGAAACTGAGTCAAAGTATTTTAATTTGAAATTGGATTTCATTTTGATCGCACTTAGTCATTTCTTATCATTTTAGTTTTAGCCTAGATCTAGTCAACTAATTTCTTAAGGCTTCATATCTTTGTGGAAGTATTTTTTATATCTGATGATATATATAACAAAGAATGGAATTAAATTAAAATTAAGCTTCGATCTAAAGCAAATAGATTTTGTTTTATCTTGTGAAACATTTTTAGATTAAGTCTGGCTATCCCCCCTCCCAACTTTTCCACCCGATATGACTGAATTTTGTCTCTCTTCAGTATTTTTATTGCATTTTATTCATTTACAAAAACATTACTCGTTTCACAGCTCCATTCAGACTTCAGATTGACAGGTCAGTATAGTCCCCTTTTGATGATTGGATGAGTTATATTAGTAAGGTGGGATGTTGTTTAATCTACTCAATTAGATCTCTAAGCTTTTATTCTGGAGAATATCTTCAAGCTTCATTTTCAAAACTCCACATAATCCCCTTTTCATGTATGGTTTAGTTTAATGATTAATGTAATCTCATTTTGCTGTAATATATCCCAAAAAATGTTGAGGCTTTTGTTTTGAAGAGTAGCCTTGAATTCATTTTGAAAAAGCAACGTGATTTTTTATTCCTAGATTAGTTTAGCTCCATTAGTATTGTTTAACCTATTTATTGCAGTCATAAATGCTGGAAAAACTTTTATTTTGAAGCGTGACCATCATTTTGAAAGGCCAACACATTGAATTTTTCACAATTTGTTGAGTTCCGTTTGCAACTTCACGTCTTTCTCTGCAGTGACCAAATACTGACGCTTTAAATTCGAAGAAGCCTTTTAGTCATTATTTTAAAAGCTCGACATAATCATTACTTATGGATTCTTTAAAAAGTGTGTATTTTGCATTAACTGCAAAGACTCGTGACGCTGTGAGCAACTCACACTGTCCTCCGGCCACCCACTTGATGCCGATCCACCAGAGCGTGAACATGGTGCAGTGGTGGTAGACGTGCAGGAAGGTGACCTGGTTGAACTTTTTCCTCAGAATGAAAAACACCGTGTCCAGGTACTCAATGCCTTTGGAGATGAAATACCACCAGAGAGCTCCTGCCACCTGTCTCCCACAGCGACACGTGGCGAATCAGGGAGGTGAAGGTAAAAGCACTTGAACACAAACAGAGCTAAAGCGATAACAAATGCAGACAGTTTTCAGAGATCCCGTCTTTAATAAAACTGGAAGCCAAACGTGTGTGAGGGAAACGTGTTTCTCTTCCCCTCTCATCTTTGACATTCTAACCTCACCGTAAACATGAGGACAACGTGCTCACGGGTTCTGTGTCAAGCTTGTATCTATGTCATGGAGCAACAGAGAGTGAGGTGAAACAGAACACCAACTCCTCCGTCGGTTCACGCGCAGACCAGCTGAACGGACGCTAATCAGGTTTCCAACGCCAGAAAGTGAAGTGACAATGAAACGCTCACATTGGCCATCCTAATCACTTTTGGTACTTTAGAACTTATTTATATATATATGTGTGTGTGTGTGTGTGTGTGTGTGTGACAATAAATCTTAATTAAAACTCTGAGGATTGTGGTAGAAGTGTAACAACATGTACAATAGAGGTGGGAATACATTAGCAGGGTACAGTATTTTGTAAGATAGTGTGCATGTGGTTGTTTTTTTTTAATGTTTTTCAGCTTTCAAGACTCCACAACACTCACCCTGACTTCATTCGGGTCGTCTGAGTAGTCCACAGGTTGACATATGTAACTGTACTGTGCTGCCCGAGCTGCCATGAAAAGCTGAAAGAACAAAGAGAGCAAAAGGCTCATCATCGCTGCGCAATACCAATTTTGGGAATGCTGTGACTGGGACATGCACAGACGAAAAAGGACATGGGACATGCAGCTGAATCTGTTTCAACAAAAATGGGCAGCATGTACCTCTTTAAAGATGAAGAAGTTGAGGAAGACCATGCTGAAGTTGTAAACAATGAGCGTCTTGCGGAGCTGGAAGGGCTCTCTGTTCTTCATGTATTTGGGGCCCAGCCAGAGGAAGAGCAGATAGGAGCTGCTGATAGCCAGCGTGGGGAGCGGGTTGTCCATCAGAGGCCATTTCGCCACTCGCTTATCTGCAGGACACACATTCCAGCTTACACATATAGCATGCTAAATGCTGAATGTTCACATTATAGGACCTGCAGTCAGAAAGCTTACAGGATGTTTCTTTTTTTTTTTCCCCTCCTCATCTTTCTTACAGTAACATAAGATTTCATTTCAGTGCCATCACCAGCTGATTTCCTCCAAGCATGAACCAAGTCTGAAAGCTGAAGATTTAGACTTTGTCCTTTAGAAAATAACAGTGACGTGTGTCAGACTCCTTTTACATGGTCAGTTTTAGCCACACAAGACGATATTTGAGAGGTCCGCCATAAAGTTTCTTCAACAAGTCAGCCGCTGTATTGTTCTTTCTATAATAAATAATTGTAATATTGAGGATAAGTTTCGTAGTAAAACCAAACCAGACTGGGTCTTATTTGCTTTTGTATGAAAACTTAGCAGCAGCTATGATATTTTTACCGGATAACAAAATGTCTCCCAATAAATTTAACTGACCTCTTTTGTAGTTGTAAACACAAACATTGAGGCGCATTGATAGTCAGGATACTGAGTGGGTCAGTTCTGCCATCTCTTCACCTGATTTTTATTTATTTTTTTTTTCAATTTAAATAACTTTTCCTTGCAGCCTGCCTCTTGTGTTCACTTTAAAAATATCTGCTTTAAAGAATCAACCTAAAAATATTTAATGATTTCCTCCTGTATTCTAACTAAACACCATCTAATTTGTGATAGTAAGCATCACATTAAGTTTACTTAGTTCACATTATATTTTGAAAATATCCCACACACACACAAAAAAAAGTTTATAATTTACGTTAAAATTCTGGCAACCACAGTTGCTGGTATTTTACTGTAAATGAGAAACGGTTTTTATTTGCGCTGTAGATTTCAACAATGACTTTCCAAGGCCAACGGGTTTTGGGGGTTTCAAACTATATCCACTTAAACCCAAGCGTACTCGTACCTGACAAAGCCCCAGCATTAACTTATTTTTTTTCCCAAAAATCTTTCAGTGGATTCTATATCAAATCAAACCTATACCTCCACATTCACAAAAACAAAATCTCTATCTTCAGTTTCTCATGGATCAACATTACCTGCAATAGTCAGGGTCCATTTGTAGAACTCTATGGTGTCGTTTATTAAATGCTTGACAATCTCCATGGTAACGACCTGCAATCAAAGAGACGGGTAAGAAAAAAAAATAGCTTAGCTCATAATCTGCTGAGTCTGAAGAGCAGTCATTCCCAATGTGGCGCTGAATCTAATCATTTTTGTTCCTTCTGTTTTCCATTTGCGTTGTTCTGAAATAGAAACCCGTTATTAGGTGTCCGATAATCAAAGCCCATGGCAATCATTTGGTCTTTTTTTAATAAGGCTGTTGTCCCACGAGGCTCTGATTGATGACCCACAGACTTCACTGCGCACACGGGAACACCGGTCTGCAGAGCGCATGTGTCAGCGCATCTCTGGCCTAAACACGACCACCAGCGGGAGGAGAGAAAGGGTTTGGGGTGGAGGGGGGTTGTGTCAGGCTCCAGAAAAACAGATCATATCCCAACAAGTCAAACTGGGGAAAAACCCCACTGCGGAGCACACATATGGGGCTTTTTTTCCCCTTTTTTTTATGGTTCACCAAAAAAGAAAAAAAAGAATCAACCCCCTGCTCCTCCTCTCCCGAGCGGATCAAGCGCTACTGCAGCGTCTCCCATCCACCATGCGCCCTACCGATAAACTAAGCGCAGGATCCTCATCACCATCTGAATAAACGGGTGGCGATGTAATATTATATTTTTGGCTCCTATATATTGAAGGAGCTTTATTGTATGTCTTAGAATTTACATTCAGCGGGAAGCAGCGCGGCCTTCAAAACTGCAATACGAGGCTTTACCCAGGCCTGCTTCCAATCTGATTCCTTTACATTTCATTAACAAAACCTTAAACTTTCGGATCAAAACAAACGGTCTATATTTTATTTTTATTTATTTATTTTACTATTTTGCCTATGTGTGTGAAGCACGCATTGAAACACAATAACAGTCGGCACCGATCTCGCCTTCTGTCGCCCTGCGCCTGTAGGGATGCTCTTTACCTTACCGCGCGGCAGCTTTCGGAAATCCCTCTGATATTACAGACAGCGCAAGGTCACGCAGATGCAGCTGGAGACGCTACTGTTTTGACGATCCCGCTCAGAGCAAACTATTGAATTTGCATCCAGAGTGAAATGGACGGGGCCGCTGGTCCGACAGCGAATTTCTCCTCAAGGTGCCATCCTGTCGTCCAATGCGAGGCTGCTTCTACGAATTGCACCCGAGACCCGTGGAAGGGGAGGGAAAGTCACACGCCATCCTATCTTACACTTCCGGTTTATTTTTCAAAAGAATGCACAGGTGTTGGAAATAATAAAAAATTAAGAGGCGCCTAAAGCTGCTTGTTAGGTGGTTAAGACACAGATGCTTTTAATGATGAAATCTGAAACTGTATCTCAGTGTATCTAACATTGGGTTGTTTCTTGTGTTACGGTTTTTAGGTGACTTATTCCTATTTGAAGGACTTAGAGAAAGATCCTTGAGAAGTATCATCAAGGAAGATGAAGTGTCATGCATCTCAGGGTCGTGTGCTTGAATCCTTTTCAGTTTTTATTGCATATTTTAAGTCTGAGGGATACCATCTGCACACAGTGTAACTTTAATACCCATATCATGTTGGTATTCAGTTTCATATTAATACATGAGGTGATTTAAAGTGTTTTATAGGGAGAACAAGGGAACAGAGATGAATAACCAGATGATACATCAAAAAGACAGACTAGGCATCCAAAGAGAGCACATTACTCCCATTTTAGCATCTCTTCATTAGCTAGGGATATGCTTTTTTTTACTTGATTGTAAGATCTTGATGATGTCCAACAGTTTACATCAATGTATACCTCTCTGATCTCCTAACACCATTACTATCTGGCCAAATAAATTCATCATCCAAAGCCATGTTGGTTGTACCATGCTATGGTTTCATCTGAGAACCAAAGAGGTTTGATCATTTTTGACCTTGCAGAATTTATCTGCAGAAATCTCCCAAGGGAAATTAACTTGCTAAATAAATGTCTTTCTTTTACATGATTTTTAAATGTATATTTCTTGACAATCAGATTTTTTTTTTCTGTGAGTTTTGGGGTATTTCTTTAGTTTAATTTCATCTTTTAAGTCAACAGTTTGTATGCTTGTTAATCTGTGTTTCGTTACTTGATTTAATCTCCTTCCACTCTATAAGAAAATTATAACTTTTACAACCATATGTAAAAAAAAACATTGTAAATTCAACTCTTTTTCTTAAGTAGAAATAATTTTTATTTAAGTTATTTTTATGTGCCTGTATCCTATATTACATAATAATAATTGTGATATTTAGTTAAGGGTTTCATGATTCAGGACAATGCTTTTGTCAATTTAAGGTCCAGATTATATATATATATATATATATATATATATATATATATATATATATATATATATATATATATATATATATATATATATATATATATATATATATATATATATATATATATATTTTTTTTTTTTTTTATTTTTTTTTTTTTTTTGAAGGTCGTTAGATGAATTTCCGGTGCGGTTCGTGTTGTCCTTGAGTGACTTGACACAGCGCGCCTCTTTTCTTCCACTTGTCGCGCGGGGCTCAGTGAGGGAGAGGGGTGGAGGGAGTGAAGATGCTATGCGCATGCGCACAAAGGGAGGCGGATGCAGCAGCAAAGCATCAGCTGCATCACGTCAGCCGTCGGAGCAGACAGGAAGGAGCAGAGCCCTGTGGACAGTTGTCCGTGGGTTCACTACAGTAAAAGTATCGCGACATCGTTTTACTGGGATGAATATCATTCAGAACTGATGCCGCATTATGCGTGGTTGATATTCGCCTTTATATGAATTCAAATGACATTTCTGGGCTTGACATTTCAATAAAACGTTGATTAAAGAGGTCAGCGACGTTTTATTTTGGCACTGCTGAGTAGAATGCCGCATGCTACTCGGTGACTCTTGACACTTTGTTAATCGGCTCCTGCACCGGCTCTTCTCCCAGCCATTCTTTATCCTTTTATCTGTTTTCTGGCTGTGAATCAGCAGAGGATCTGTGCGCAGTTTTTACACGTCCCAGCAATGACAGGAACCACGGTGATGGATCCTCTGGTCTCGTCTCATTGACTGTCGTGAGCTCATCCACAGCTTTCAGGCCCGGTTCCAAGATCTCGGATCTATTTCCTTATATGATGATAATGATGGTCCGATAAGGTGTAGTTTTGGATTTTCTTTTTTTTTTTTTCTTCTTCTTTTTTTTCCAACAGTGAAGAGAATACAATCCCTGGTATGATGAAGATTTGGAGCACTGAGCATATTTTCAGGTTGGTACCACTGAGATTTGTTGTTTGGAGCTTTAATAAAGTAGGTTGAATCTGTATGTTATTGTAGTTCTGCGATGGTGAAATATGTCGCCTCATAATTATTGTTTTTCAGTCAATACGTCCTGTTTGACCAATGGGCAGTGGCGGTTTTTGCATTAATGATGCCCTGGGCAAGCCCCTCCTTCTGAACCACAAAAGGGAATCCATATTAGCAACAAAGCAAAGAAGCAACAACAAAATAACCCCACTTTGATAAATACATTGCAGACCAAGAAAACCCTAGCACAGCTGGAGTTTTCCAGATGATGTGACCCAATCATCCAGTTACAATTCGACTCTGCATGGGCGGAAGTGTACAGGCAATTTGTAAACCTTTCTCAAATCCCTACACTCAGCTAAATTGTTCCTGATTTTAACACAACAGCTTTTAAGACACAATGTTCACTTGCTGTCTAATGGGATAGTCACGGGAGGGTATGTTGCTACCTCTCCATTCATTTCCTATGGAACCTGAGTGATGAGGCGACAATTTGCCCTCCTCCAGTCAAGTGGCAGACAAAATTTGTGAATGTGAAATTTCGAGCTTGTACATATAGAGGTGCACAGATGGGCAAGCAAAGCGACACAAGAAAGTTGAAAAATGTTCAACTTTTGACGGTGCCATTGCTATTGTGTCTCGTGTGTTGGGATCACCCCAAATGGTGGAAAACTGTCACTTTTCACTTTCATTTGTCACTCTCTGAGGCTGTAACATAGACTGCCCACTAACATGTGTCATGACTAATGAACAATCATTTTTGTTAACGTTACCTCTCAATGGACGTAAAGTTATCTCTGATCCCTTTTGAAAAAACATAGCAAAGCTGCTGCAAATAACATGATCTGGGTTTGAAGTATGTTGCACAAATTATGCAAGCTCTTCCTTAGCATCCTGATATGGTGTGCTGCATCCCGGACGAGCCCCCAAAGATTTAGCAGGGAAAAGAAAAATTTAGTTTGGTTCATTTTGGACATTTGATATAAAAAGAAGGAGAAAATGGGCATATATAGGACAAGGCTGCCATTTTGGTAACATGAACATTACCCAAAGATGGACAAGAGCATCAGAGAATTTTGAATGTTATAGATGTGCTTACATCCTTTTATGTAAGACAGGTAGATTGAATCCTTTTTTTTTTCTTCAACACAGAGCAAATCCTATTTTGTCCCACAACAGCACATATTTAATGTCTTCTATCTTCTTGCTTCTCACTAATTATGCCCCGATTTGTGTGCAGTTATCCATGGGAGACTGTGATCAAGGCTGCCATGAGGAAGTACCCCAACCCCATGAACCCCAATGTGGTTGGCGTAGATGTGCTGGATCGCAGTCTGGACTCAGAGGGACGCCTTCACAGCCACAGACTCCTCAGCACAGAGTGGGGGCTGCCATCTATTGTACGAGCGGTCAGTCAAAACCACTGAGATGTTCAGAAACATATCTACATTTAGGTCCTAAACAGGGTGCTAAGTCACAATTAACATTCCTGTTCTATAAGCATCTTCCCTCAGACTGGCTTGATTATTTATGTGTGTGCAGATACTGGGGACCAACCACACACAGACATACGTGAAGGAGCATTCTATAGTTGACCCAGAGGTGAAAAAGATGGAGTTGTGCTCAACAAACGTGAGTCAGTTCCAACATTTGGTTCAGAAAGATGCTGCCTTTGTACTTGAAAAGGTGAACTGTGGCATAGTTTACACCTCTTTGTAATCATCGTTTCTCCAGTATAAAAATGTTTATAAATGTTGTAGTTGTAACATATTTTGAATAAATTACTTCCACCAGATTACTCTCACCAACCTGATATCCGTAGATGAGAGGCTTGTTTACACACCACACCCAGAAAACCCAGAAGTGTAAGTGATCGTCTCTCCATTTTTCACTTAATTTCTTGAAGATTGTTGTCAGAGAGCGCATGTTACACAAAGTTTAGGAGGAAAATAAGATGTGACATCTGCCGAGATGTCACGATGACCATGTTTGATCCGTGCCTGCTCCTCAGTACTGTACTGACACAGGAAGCCATCATCACGGTGAAGGGAGTCAGTCTGAGCAGCTATCTGGAGGGCCTGATGGTCAGGAGCATGTCTGCCAATGCCCGGAAGGTAAGACGAAAATAAATCCTTTTTAGGTAGAGTTTCTCTTTGAATGAAGGCCTTTAGTTAAATACTGCCTTGCAGAAGCATTTACACCCTTTGCATTGTTCATATTTTGTAACACTACGGCCAAAAACTTTATGTTTGTTATTGGGATTTTATGTAATAGAGCAACAGAATGTATCATATATTTGCAAAATTGAAAGGCAAGAGTCTGGAGACATGTTCTACAAAACTCAAAATCCTGATATTCATTTATTCAGGCTTTGAATATTCAGTCCTGCCACTGATTTAAAAATTAGATTTAGGTCTGTGACAGGGGGCTTTTTCCACAGTTCCCGACATCAGCTCGCAAGAATGTTGTGCATCAAGTTGTTTTGTTGAAAAGATTTGCTTAGCAGATAAGTCAATCATCCTGCTCTTGAATCAAAATGTTTACAAAACAGTGATTATAAGAAAAACAAAAGAAACCTTCTCCAATGAGGGTGGATCATGATTTGGACATTTTTCATAACCAGATGCACACGAAGCATTTATTTTATTTTTTTAAATTTAGATTCTTATAAATGCAGTAACATACTCCTGGCAAACGTGACGCTATTTATGAACAAACTGAAAATGACTCCTGCAGTTTTGAAACGATCTTAAGCATAATTTCCACAGAAAGATGTAAGATGAACATGGCTCTCAGTTTTCCAGTTTTAATATCTTTTCATCACTCGACACTCAAAGACAGTGTGTGCAGGAGAGCTAAATAATCCTGCTGAGATAGACGCCGGTCGCTTGATGAAAATATCCAAGCGAGAACTGGAAGATTTAACTTTAACTAAAAGTGAGAATACTTAGAAAAGGGTGATACTTGCCAAACATTTGCTTGGCTTACTCACTTCATCACATGAAACAATAAAGATGTGTTATCCTAACCCCTATGACATTTGCAGACATATAAAGTCATGTTTTGGTTACTTTGCTTTTTGCAGCAACACCTTAGATGCCAGAGAAGTGAACATTAATTTTCATAGCATTTCTTACAGTATTTTGTATGTTCGTGCTCATTGTCTTTTGTCGATCCTTAGGGCTGGGATGCTATTGAGTGGGTGATTCAGAACTCTGAAGGGGACGACGTACCACTCTGTGACATTTACTAACACCGGTAACTCCACCTTCATTTAGACATTTTCTGCTGGAGCCCCTAAAGGAAGCATAAAACATGTTCTGTTGTTCGTATCGTAGGACTCCAGATCCACTGACGACTGCTTTCCTCAGCTGCTCCTCGTACCTGGAAGGGCACGTGGGATATGGGGAGATTCTCAACATCTTCCGGACCTCTGCAGATGGTTCTTTTGTCTGAAGAAAACTAAACCTTTGCCAAAGCAAAAACGGTTCTTGAAACTTTCTGGGACTGCGTTGCCAGGTTTGGCGGTTGTGACTCATTTCTAGCTCCTTATTTATAATCCAATAACGGTTAAACCACATGGCAACAACACAGAGACTTGTGTCAACTAAGCAAACCTAGCAGACTTTACAATCTTGAATGTCAATATTGTACTTATGAAGTGACACTTTAAGAAAAATACTCGATATAGAAGACGGACGCAACAAGGAGGCACACACCAATGTTTTGTTTTTCTTAAACCAGGTACAGTGTATTGTTATTTTGCAGCTGTCCCAAAGGCTTTATTTGGACTAGTTGATACTATGTGAAAACTCCTACAGTGGGAAACGGGTTAAAATATGGAGATGTTACTGGTGCTTATTTTGTGTTGCACTGGACAAAAATGCTATATTACGGATTGGGCATGATTTATATTTGCCGCATCAGTTTCAGTCTTGGATCGCCATTATTTTTCATGTGTAACATCAGCTTTATATGGCAGTCTTCAGCAACATTAAGCAATTCCTAGTATTAAAGTGTAGCCACGCCAGTGTCAGTGTTTTGCTTCTGATTAGCTTGAATCAAGTTGTGACTGGATAACATGAGGCAAGTTCACTAATAAGATAGTGGCCGGAGGACTCCGTCTTTGTCTTATCTAACTGTATTTATTCAAAAAGAAACTACTTCTTCAAAATTGACACTCGACTGAATTTTGCAGCTGCTCGGACAATACAATCGTTTTTCATACTAAATAAATATTAGATAAGACACAAGAAGGACCCATTTGGCCACAATGATAAAAAGTAGCCAAGATGATGCATTCGTAACCGAAAACACTGCAAGCAGGGTGATGGTACCATCATGCTGTGGGACTGATTTGACCCTCCTCCCCCACTGGTATTTTTATACCAGTGGGGGAGGAGGGTCTTTGAATTTTTCAACTACGTCTTGACACAACAGCCAAATGTCCGAATTGGGAACCGTTGATTGTTCTGTTAAAGGTGGTTTTAAAATGGCTGAAACAGCTTAGCACTAAGCACAATTAAAAAATGCACAGGATGCATTTAAAAGCTAACTCTGTCTCAGAAAATCCACCAGTTTGAGTGGTCAAATATTCATCCTGAATAATAAATTTAACGCTTATTGATTATAATCAAGTTGAAAGGCATGCTATTTTAAGATCACCTTTGTAGGGTCGTACCAATACAGCTTAGATTATGCACCATCCCAGGGGAAATATGTGGTCATCCAGGACTGAAACCAACATGGAAAGTACAAATCTTGCACGGTTTTGCAAAACATGAAGCACTTTGGAGAAAAAAAATATGATGGATCTAAAAAATGATAAAAAAAAAAAAAAACCCAATATGAATGAAATACTAGACTGTACCATCAATATTGCCTTCATCTGATATTTAACACCAGTGAGCGTTTTGGAAACTTACCAAGAACAGATGAAGAGGAAGAGGAAGACACGGTGGTGTTCAAGGTGGGCAAATGTTCGCAGTTATCTGGCCTTAAAGCGACGCCAGTGTTTTGGTTTCATGCCTTTGCCAGTCATACACCTCATGCTTATCCATAGATGCAACCTGCGTATCTTGGAGACCAGCAGCAGTATTGTATGTGCGGTGATGCACACTGTGACTAATGTGCTAAAACATGTTTCTGGATGGCAGTAAATATCACATATTTGTATAAATGATATTTTAAAAATGCATTTAGTGAATGCTACTGCTTTCATTTTGTGTTGCATAGAAAAAAAAAATTGTACACTTTTCTGTTTTGAAGCGCAACTTTTGCCTGGCTGCAATAAAAGAGATGCTAAAATAATTAAAGCAGAAGTGAAAACGATGAGTGACGTTTGATCAAAACCGGTCCGTCGTTTCGAAAAGATAATGAATCCGAATTGGACTGAAATATAAAATGGTTGCTCACATAAAAAGAAAACAAAGCAAGTATGAACGCCGACCCGAAGTCAAACTGATGGTTTGACTATAAAATAGTGAAAAAGTGTAAGCCAATGGCCACACCAGACAGGTCAGTGAGAACGTAGAGATGTTGTGAAATGAGGCTGAAACTGAGCTGCTTGCTTACGAGGAAAAGTCTACATGTGGCTGAAAACTAGCAACACACATCACCCTAAACACACCACCCCCATCGCTGTTCTTAAGCAAACATACGGCTACAATGTAGATTAGATTAGGGGCAGTCAAGTAATTTATGCAACAGGAGGACCAACCAAATATTGTGTGCATAGGAATGAACATACCGCTCAGAAGCCTGACACAAAAATATACTTTTTTACTTAAAGTATCTTTTGTTATTGATCTCATGTAATATTCAAGTTTTTCGGTTTTTGTTGTCTGTAGTGGACTGTAGGCGTTAAAATACTCCAAAGTCCAGTAGAGAATTTGCAGGAAAAGGTTGGAAATGTTTATCGATGCCGTCCTACTAATCTGACTGAGACAGAGCCGTTGTTTGACAAAGAACGACAAGTGAAATTTATGGTTCTGACATCGGGTGTGATGAGCTCAAGAGAGTTAAAAATTCAAAAAAGCGTGTATTTGGGTGTTCGTTTTAATTAGGGAGACGCGACATTGGATGCATCGACACAGATGATACAAGGTTAAAACAGTGACCAGCAATACTACTTTTTTTTTTTATGTCTAAGCTTCTGTCAAATATTTGCATCACATCAGTTTTGATAATGGCCCTCATATCTGAACCCAAAAAGTAGTGCTTAAAAAAAAAAAAAAAAAAAAAACATGTTTAGTATTTTTGCATGGTTCAAAAAAATAAAATAAAATTGGACAACCACAATATGCTTGCTGAAGAACAGCAACAACCATCAATTCGGTGCTACAGTTCCCCCTTTGGCCGATAGATGGCACACTTTTGCCGTTACAAACTACTAAAGCCAGTTCAACGCCAAGAAGTCCCATATTTTCAACCACAAAATGAAGTGTTTGGTTATTAAACGTAGCATAATACTGATGAATTCATGTTTTTTAAGTAAGCTCACAGTCCTACAAAACAGAAAGCACTGATCAGTTTATTTATTAAACGTAAAAACAGACTGCATTGCAGAGCATGTACATCGTTCCTCAAAGTCTGAGCAGTGACAAAGGTCCCTTTCACACTCAAAACTTCCACTTCTTTAAATCTAAAGTGTGAAAGTTGAACCAGTCGCCAAAAGTCTCAAGAAATAAATATGTAAACAACACAATCAGCTGGGTGTTTGAAAACATGCAGGAGTCTTCACAAAAAAAGTTAAACATCGACCTTTGGTTTCAGAGCGTCGCACCTTAATTAACTCCTCCGTACAATTAAACACAGAAAAATAATAACAATAATAACAATCAGGGTTTAGAAAAGATGCAAACAAGACAGAAATTTTGCCGGTATTGCTTCAAGTTTTGTAAAGGCACACCACGGTTACACTGGCTTTGGTTACGTTTGGTAATACTGCACTCAGCTGCTGCTACGAATGCCAAAGCAGAATAAAAGAAAACATAACAAATCCATATAAAAGTGAAAAAGCATAAAAACAAACCACCTGGTTTCTCTTCCCTGTATGCATTTCCATCTCCCAATTAAAGAAGACCACAGCTCCACATGAAACATATTGCACCTTCCCAAGAGTGGAGGCCTTTTTACATCACTACTTTAATCCCTTCCAATTTAATAAAAAAAAAGTGAACTAAAATAAATTTGAATAAAAATAGAAGTTAAATCCCACAAACAAGGGAATAGACCATATTAAAACTAAAAACTTCAGCCAAATATTAATGTCCCCCCTCCCTCCTCACCACATTCCTCCATCACATTCAATCACTTTCAAATGCCTCATTTGATCTCATCCAAATATTCAAACCAAATAAAATTGCAGTCGTCCCACAGCCTGCGTCCTCTCCAGGTCCGTGCCGCAAGTAAATGTACATCCCGGACGTGATTGATTTATGAAACAAGAAAAAAAAAAAATCTATGTACAAGAACAGTATATACAGTCAAGTCCGTACTTCTGGAGTTTTCTGAAGAAGTAGGGGAGTGTGTGTGTGTGTGTGTGTGTGTGTTGCAGAGATCAGAAATTAAACAGACTGATAAAGTCCTGAGGGGAGAGGGATGTGGTGCAGCTTTCAGGGTTGTTGGCCGTGCAGGGATGGTTCGTATCCTAAGAACAAAAAGTGGAGACAGACGTTAGACGGCGAGTCGAAACGCTTCCTCTGCTCCAAATCGGAGTGGAAGACGGCGATGTACCTTCCAGAAAAGGATGTGGCAGTGTGTGCAGAGGTGCAGGGTGTCGCTGTACTGCTCTCTGGGAGGATAGCAGCGGCTCAGCTTGAAGTACATTTTCTTCCACTCCAGGTGACCCTTCTCTGACACCATCAGACGCTTGCGGATCTAAAAGGAGGAATGCAGACTGCTTAAAGAAAACGTGACCCGTCACGGAAAGATTCACAGCTACAAAACCCCAGGAGGAAGTTGGTAGTAGTCTTAAGATATTTTTGCCAAACTACATAAGAGTACAAGTTGAATGTAGAGAACCTGAAGGAACCTGCAATGCTTTGGTAAAGATTCTGGACTCCTTTACTACCTTTCTGACGAAGGATTTCCTGTCTTTGCCTGTCAGTGTATAAGATCACCAATACAGCCAACCTTCCATTAAAGGTTATAATATACACTGCAATGCATGGAGGACGGATCCTGACAACAGGCAGTAAGCATAGAAATAAATTGATCGGGTAATTCATGTGCCAAATATTGAATCCAACAGAGAACTTATTTGATGAGTGTGACACGTTTGTTTATTAAGTTAACAATCATTTAACTTTCCATTCTTTATTTTAATAGTTTTCTTTTTTTGAAGTCATTTTTTTCCCTTATTGTTCCAATAGTTTTTTTTATGCATCTATTTATTTTCTCCTCTATTGGCGCCGTCCATTAGTCAAGTCAAATTTATTTACACAACTTTTTACAAACAGTGTGCTACTGCACCAAAGTGCTACAGAAGGTCAAACACAAATCCCCAATGTAAATAACAAAAGGCTAAAAACAAAATAAGTAAAACAACTTTAAAAAAAAAAGAATAAAATGTTAGACTTTATTAAATGCTGTAGTATAAAAATAAGTCTTAAGTTGCCGTTTATCTGCGAACTGCCCCATAAACGATTTTATCAGACTGTTTGTTTCCATGTCAGAACCCGTCCTCCATACCAGTGCCAGTCAAATGTTCTCCTTCCCTCGTCGTCTTCGTACCTGTCTGTCTGTGAAGTGGTACTGGCAGAGTTTCTTCCACAGCAGGCGGTCCTCCGTCAGGACGCCCAGCTCCGGACACACCTGGCCCAGGCCGACCAGGTCCCTGCCGTCCGCTAGCCGCTGCATGATGTTCAGCTGCAGGCTGGCAGGCAGGTCGGTCAGCGTCATGCCTGTGGCCGCAGGCTGCAGGAGGGCGAGACGCGTTAAGAAACGGAGTCGCGACAGTAACCGTGTCGGGATGTGCGACGCGGACAGATGCTCACTCTGTTGATCTGGATGTTGTCCAGCTGCTGCTGCCACTGCAGGATGTTGTCCATGCGGTGGACCCAGATGTTGATGTTCCCCACCAGCACAGACTTGCCCATGTCCTGAACGAGGCCGCACAGCGACACGTACAGCGTCTGCAGCAGCTCTTTGATGGGACGGACGTTCTGCTGGTCATCGAGAACTGAAACGGATCATTGATCGTGATGTTAAGAAAAATGTTAAAAATCGAATCTTTCGGATGTCGCTTGGAAACTCAACAGCATAGCTTGAATCTGAAGCTAAAATTAATAATAATAATAAAAAACTAAACAGATTTTTAACTAAAGATCACAGCCACTCTTTTTAGAGTGGCTGTGATCCTCTCAGTTGCGTGTATGCGAATTGGCCAGAAGGTTTTGTGACGCTCCCCAAACAACCGAAGTCTGTTTAGCTGAAGGAACATTTGGTTTACACTGCAGCTTGCAGAGGGGTCTGCTGACTGTCAGGGTTCTACACAGCGAAGTTAAAGAGCCAAGTCCAAGCTGTCCCGGCTCATTTTCTCACCTACAATAATAAATACAAAAAAAATAAAAATAAAAAATTCTTCACACCCCATGTTTTGTCGCACTTTAAGCACAAACTTTAACGTATTTTGATAGTCAAGTCCCCGTCCAGGTTGATGCTTCTTATGACTCCATTTCGCTACAATTACAGCTGATGCTTGTGGCTGTAATAATGCGATAAAAATAGTAAAACGTTCAAGAGGCGACACTTCCGCACATTCCTTCGAAGTAACTTTGCTTCACTTATTGCCTTTAAGAAATGCGTGGAGTCACTTTGAAGCAGGTCAAAAATAGTCAAGAGAAATTCTAACAGATGGAGATACAAAGAAACGAAAAAGGGCAGAGGGGAAGTAGATTCTCACGTTTGCTTGTGCAATTTTTATTATTATAATTTTTTTTACTTATGTTGCCGCCCCTCCCCCCGAGAGACCCAAGTGATCAGCGCGGATGTACACACACACACACGCACACAGAAGGCTCACCTTTCTGAACAACCCTCTCCAGAATATTCATGTAGTTCTTCTGCGCCACGCCGCTGAGCGAGGGGAGCTGTGACTTGGCAATAAGCTCCAGGAGCTGCAGCAGACAAAGAAAAAAAAAAAAAAAAGAAAGAAACATAAATTTCTCCCCGTCAGCCTCCGAGACGCTCTGTTCCATCGCCTCCTTACTTTGTGTTTAGTAGGCTGCTGGATTCTTAGAAAAACAAATTCCACGCTTGAAGATTTGTAACAAAACTGGGAGCTGTCCACCTGGTTATTGCTCTGGACTGAAGGTCCATTAGCCTCAGCTCTGATTTGTTTTGATCAGAGTCGCCTTGCGGAGGCGACGCTTCTAGAAGAGTGTTGGGCAACAGCCCAGACTGAAGTCAACAACGATGGCTGATGAAAACATAAGCTTGAAGTTATTTGACCCCTGGTCAGCCAGCCTTGCGAACTAGCTGACTCACTTCTCAGAGTGTGTGTGCGCATGTGTGTGTGTGTGCGTAGTTGTTGCCACTGGCTCACAGACAAACAGTGGGATAAAGGGTGGCTCGACTGGCATCTGACAGGCGCTGTGACGTCATGGAGAAACTCAAATTAGAGCCATGTTCAGATCTGACCCAAAACATCTGAGGCATAAACAGAAAAGTTATGCCACTTTTTGTCCCACAACGTTGGTGTCAGATTTAGTTTTACGGGTTCCTAATGGAGCAAAAGTGTTTTTATAACAAATGTAGATTTGGCAGATTCAGACTTTCCACATGCCATTCTTCTTCATTCCTAATACTTAATCCCCTTCCTCTCGTTGCTCAGGAAGAGTTCAGTCGGGCAGAACGGTGTGTGTGCTTCCTCATCCACTTTCTGACCCCTATGCACGCCGTTTCTATGGAGATAAACTAGACCCATCATGTAGATTGCAAAAACCTCAAGACCCTTTGGTTTTAACCAAACTTTGGGTTAAAACCAAAAGTTTCTAAGTAATCTTAAACTTAATTTCTCTCTCACCATATTTCAGATTCATACAAAACCTTTCAGCTAAGGGAGTGGAGCCATTAGACGACAAGAAATACCTGACCAATCACCAGATTTAATTATTAACATTCTATGTAGACACAATTACTATTTGAGAGAACAACCCCAGACTTCCAATTGACATTTTGTAGTTTTAGTCAACACACATCTAGAAATTAAAGTCAAAAAGTATTTAAGAACTATTATAGTCCACGTTTAAAGAGCCAAATCTAGCTTTTTAAAGGTTTAGGCTGATTCATTTAGTTTGTCCGACTCAGAAACAGAGAATCTCATCTGTGCTGAACAAGAAGACGATCTGTGTAACTGAGAACGAGTTAAACGAACCCTAAAATGTCGTCAGACGGCGAAGAACAGCGACCCGGCTGGATGCTAGAGTTACACTCCTATTGTTCTGTGGGCCAAACACACGGCCATCTAGAACCCGCTCAACACTGGACAGCTCCAGAACTCCTTGTGGCCGAGTAAAAGAACCCTACCGATTTGAATCAATGGCATGCAAAATCAGAACCGTCATGTTAATGCCTTTTTCTCAGTTAAATCTCCAAATTCCATGAGTTTGAGATTAACTGGGGTGAAACTTGAGTAAGTAGCAAAGAGGCAAACAATCAACTTATGAGTAATTGCTGATTAATGGTTTATTAGATCAAAATGACTTCCAGGCAATTAAGAACGTCAGCTCAGATCGTTCAGCGTTGTAGTTTGGGCGCCATCCAGAAGAGGGCACCACTAGTACTCTTGAGCAGAGCCAGCCGGTATAGAAACAAAGAAGGCGGCGCCATACCAGAACCGGAAAGAGGAACGGTCCAAACGGTCTGGTACGGGACACAAAATGTACTTATGCGCTTCCGTTTTGAAATAAAGATTCGAGAAGCTCCTTAAGTTATCACCATAATACAAGAAATCGTTAAAGTATATTTGTTTGCTTCTTCTTTTCTTTTTTTTAATTCTCCATATTATAAAAAAAATTGTAGCATTTGGCTCTGGATCCTCTTGATACAAACACAAACTCAGGTTTTTAAGGAAATGGCCTCTTATGCATTAATCGTCAGTCAATCGATTCAGTCGCCTTTAAATCGACTTGTAAATCGATAACTTGCATCCACAGTAAGCAGACAAACTGCACCAGCGACCAAAAACAGAGGGGGAAGAGGAGACAGCGGGCCTAATCGGGTCGACTCAAGTGTGTGTGTACGTGTTTAGGGGTCTGAATCACCTGACGAGCATCAGGTCTGATTTCATAAACTCCTGACGGGGGTTCACACCTCACTGCACAACACAGCTGACACAAACCCCCACTGCACAGGGTGACACTTCATGCTCACATAAAGGGCAAAGGGGGGAGGCAGTGTGTAATCAAGAGGGGGGAAATAAAGTGGGAATGAAACTACATTTTTTTGCACTAACGCAACACGGATGAGCCGTTTGGCATTCCAAGTGTAAACCTTGACGGTTCGTGTGGGAGAAAAATGAGTTTGAGAAAAACAGACCCAGATTTTCAATAAAACCTCTGTCTGACGTTGATGTAGGGGAAGACAGGGAGTTTTCAGTAATCATAAATAACGCAAACTTTCCTCAGTATCATCACCACGGTCTGCAGAGCCTTGATAAGAGCCACCCTCTTTAACTTTAACCTCCCCGTCCCCAGCCTGACAAAAAAAAAAAAAAAAAAAAGAAAAAACAACAACTCCCCTGGCAAACACAAAGAGACAGAAGCGACTAAAAAGCAAAGAAAAGAGGAGGACTCACTCTGACAACGTAATTAAATCTCCTCGTGTCCTTGATGGCGCTGGAGAAATCCAAGCGGTTGAAGGCCTCTCCCAGCGTACAATATCCGTGGCGCTGGGAGAATTTAATTATCAGAGTATTAGGCTGCAATCCTGCGCAAGAGCGCCGAGCTGTTTACATTAGCAACTGTGATTGCGAAAGTTGATAGAAAGCTAATTGAGGCGGCCTTACCTCCTTGGTGCTTCCTTTGTGAACGTAAATCCACTTTTCCCCATGGAAATCTGGAAGACAGAGAGAAACCAGGAAGAAAGGGTTTTACGTTAGTGGCCTCGTTTATGAGAGCTGCTCATAAGCTCTGGGATAAATGCACGAGCACGCGACGCAAATAACATACAATTTCAGAGCTGGTTTAGTTGTTGACGGAATGGTAACAAAATGCTCCAAATTTAATGATGCAGCAAGCACGTTTTTCATGGCCGATACAGATTTCTGGTTGCAGGTTTTACTTCTAAAGGACTAGAACACATAAAATAATGTACTACTGCTTCTGGGGATAAATAAAAAGAGATCGCATTGGCAGCAAAGTAAATATCTTTAACTTCTGAGGCTGAGATTTATGCCCTTTGTTCTTGGAAGTCCGAAAATCCGGGTTCCATGTCAGAAAAGAGGAGTAAAAAAAAAAAAAAAAAATGCTCTGTTGGCTGGAAAAACTGAAATTCTTTAAAAAGGTCAGCATCCTGTATAGTTGAAGAAAACCCCCCCAAAATAAACTGATTGAAGCTGATTGAAACTTGTCGCATTAAATCAGTAGTGCTAAATTCATATCAAATCCCACCGGAGTGTCCCTGCTAATCCTAGACCTAAGCTCCGGCTTCAAGGCAAATCGAAAGAACCAATCTATAAATCATCTACTTTACCAGTGTGAAACAAAAGAAAACAAAGTGCAGCATTTGATTTGTTAGACACAGTACATTTTGAATGTTTCGATATCTGGCTGAACAACTTGTTCAGCCAGAACAAGTTAAATAAAAGGGGAAAAACAAAGTCCTGACACGTTCTGCTACTGATCGGGACCGCATTTCTCGTGCCTTATTACACAGCTCATTTATTCTGGTCTCTCTTCACGGGGACTCACAAGGGACCTTGGTGTTGTTGTTCATCAGATCCTTTTTCCTCTTCTTGGCAGACATCTCATAGCTGAGAGAGAGCAGCAGGTTCTCCTTGTTAAAACACTCCGGCTTGTTGTCTTTGCAGAAGCTGGGGAGGGGAACAAAGTTTATATGTGAGCCACACAAAAGTTAAGAGAATGATACAGAATTTAATTCTGACTGGATGCAACGTTGGCCCATGATCAAATGTGGATTTTTTTTTCGGGTGTGCGTTTTGGAAAGCAAATGCTGTTATTTTGGAAAGTGGCCAGGTTCAGCAGACGTTTCTTAATCCCCTGACTTGTTGTCAGGTTATTATTAGCTCGGTGATTAGCCTGAAAAAGAACTTGGCAACCAGAAAAAAACAAAAAAAAAACACTGATGGAAACTTACACGAAGGCCCCTCACTCTGCCTTTTGTTTGCAATGCAGTTTGGACTCGTTTCAAAACATCTCCCTCACCTTCCTCCCCCCGTCATATTTCTAACACTAAGCAACAAACTAACTCTTGTCAGAATGCTACATTTTCTCAGGCCAGGCCGTTCAAACAACCAACCTCTCCACAGAGACGTTGTTGTTTTTGTCGTCTGCCGTCCTCTTTTTCCATCCTCCGTCGGTTTTCACCCAGTTCTGACCCGGTGACCTCCAGTCCTGTCCGAGAAAAGGCATGGCGGCTCGGTTACTAACAGCCGAAGGTCGAAGAGAAAGCCGTAGAAAAACACGCAGGCCTCTGCTTTGCTAAACTGAGCCTTCCTTCTTAATGTTTGGTGCGTTTGTGTGCTTGTGTTGACTCTGCGCAGCTCGCCTTTTATCCTCCGACTCAGAACCCGGAAGCAACGAAGCTCCGCCCACTTTGGAAACTTCCTCGCAACACGTGGCTTTGTTTATCAACCTCAGAGTTGCGACAGCTCGCGGAGAAAGGAGAGGAGGAGTGAAGCTTTTTCGATGTCATGGAAAGATCGGAGCACAGGACACCGATCAGATTCATCTGAGAGTGTTTTATAAAAGCGTAGAAGCATGAATATTTTGAAATACATACTTACTATGACGTTTGCTGTCTGAGAAGAAACAATTGAGTTTAGTATTTGACGTTTTAGTTTTCGTGCTATTTTTAATACAAAATATAAAAATCCCATGTTGTTTTGCTGAATTTATTTAGAATCTTCTTTGGCCTAAATGCATATGTTGGCTGGAATTAAATTCAGAATCCAGTTCTGATTAATGCATATTTCCACAATAAGACCCTGCCTGGGGGTTACTGAGGCGTGATTGACTGCATTTTATATTGCATAATGTATTCATGTTAGGGGAAAGTGAGTGTAAATATTAGTTTGAAAACACATCCAGTGAACTGGCAGTGAAGCCCGCCAGTCCTCTTTGTCAATCACGAGTTTATAAATAGATTGACTTGTGCTTTAGATTCTTCCACAGCATTTGGTTGCAATGCAGATTGTGTTTTTATTGAGTGAAGGGTTTCTAGTGTTTTTTTATTTATTTATTTACTGGGCATATGTTTATTGTTCCCTTTCTGTGTCTGCATGTAATTATGTTGTGCCTGCACCCGTTTATCCATGTTGGATAAACGGGTATAATACTTGAGAGTGTGTGTGAGGGTTGCTATGTTCATGTGTCCTAGCACACCCATTAACAATAAATTTGAATATTATTGAGAAGTCCATTTCCTTCAAGAACTTTATCACTAAGTGAGACACATTATATAGATTATTCACACGGTTGGATGTTCAGAAGCCTTTATCTACGTTAATTTGGATGGTAGTCCGCTGCCAGTTAATGAAAGCAAGATATTTAGAATTAAAATGTTACATCAGACCAATAAAAAACTTTGTTAATAGAGCTCCTTATAACAGAGCTTAATGAGAAGTATGCTTAATGCCTGCTTCAAGGTTGTTAGTTTTCAGACAGTACTTTTAATCTGATAAATGAGCCTCAATGGAACGCATATTTTAATTTAGCGAACATGACTGTGTGTATATGTACAGAACCGGATGCAGAAGTTGCTTAAATGCTGAGAAAGTAGCAAAACCTTATTTCCGTGATATTTTAAGTTTTTTCTCAATAACAATCCAGGATGTTTGTTGATTAATTTACACTGTTATTCGGTCTTGTGTTATTAACAAACATTAACTTTGCCTTTACTATCTCAATCAAGGGAAATGCATACAGTCTAGCTGTCCTCATCTCCAGCTACTTTCTCAAAATCATCCTGCACATCAGAAATGGAGCTAACCCAATCATTCAGGTCAAACAGCCGCAAAGGAGGATGTGAGTTTTTTGGGGGTTTTTTAACTAAGAATGCTAGCATAGCGGAAATGTGTCACTGAAATACAGGCTAGTGGAAGAGCAAATATTTCTTTTTTCCCTTAACTCCTGGCACACTCTGTGATCACTAAAACATGTCAGCCACTGTGCACATCAGATAAACCTTTACGAGAAGCAACGGGCAATTTTTAGCTCACCTTCTGCGTGTGTGTTGTGCTATGTCCTGTCTCTTGAGGGCGACCAGTTTAGCACATGTGGCTGATGTGGTTTTTTTTTACTGCACACAACGCACTGGTGGCTGCATCCTTTTCTGCAGGGCTTCATTAGTGAAGAGTTTGACTTTTGTTGACATTTTGTCACTTTGCTAACATAAAACTCAATATTTTTTTGTTGATACTTTATGCGATGGCCGACATAAAGTAGTGCAGAAAACGATAGCTTTCAGTTAATTTTGTACGCCATCCACACTGTGACAAATGAGAGTGGCGGCGTCATGCTGTGGGATGCTACTGTTTAGCAGGAAGCTGGTCAGAGTTGATGCACTGAAGAAACACAGAGCTTGTCTTAAATCAGTAATTCCTTAATACTGATTTAATTTTTTTTTTAAAGTACAATTTCCACTGGCAGATTATTTGGTAACACTTTATTTGACACGGTGCGCATAAAACTGACATGACATTGTCATAAACTTGACATAACACGTGTCATGAAGGAATTGTCTATGACTGTTGTCATGAAGTGTCATTCAGTAAACAATGACACTTTAATTGAAACTTTAAATGTTGCCTTGAAAGTCCAGTAAAAATGCCAACTTTGCATTATTTTGTAAATAATGACACTTTTAATGCAAAGTTGCTCTAGATGTTGCCTTGAAAGTCCAGTAAAAGTGCCAACGTTACATTATTTTGTAAATAGTGACACTTTAATGCAAAGTTGGCACTTTTAATGAACTTTCAAGGCAACATCTGAGGTAGCGGAGGACAAAGTTTGTTCTACAAAGAACTGAAGCAGGAGGGCTGAGTACAAATGCATATTGTACTCTGTTGGCATGTCACGCAAAATTCCTGTTAAGTACATTGACATAATTTAAATGATGAAATTTCCAAGGGGTGTGTATACTTTCATGAAGTGCTGTAATATTCATAAGGAGTCAACAAAGTAAGAAAGATCACTGCGTGCTCTGTATGTGGCCATGCAGTCCACTGCCTACATATGACTGCACTCACACTTCAGATGGAGAGGGCTGAAATAGTTTCCTCTGTGGTTAACTGAGATGGTGTTAAATTTGTAAAGAAAAAAACCCCCAGAGAACTTTAAGGCTGACAATGCATGACAGTGAGAATTTGAAGAGCATTTAGTAAATAATATGCCGCCATCTGCTCCTAAGGTCAGTCTAATTCTATTTATGGAACAGGCTCAACCAAAAGATTATATGGAAAGTCCCAGCAAGTATCTGGTCAGTGGGTGACTAATCTATGTTCTCAGAGTCTGAATAGTTCCTGTTTAGCTCACTAAGTGGACCAACATGAGATTGTTTATCTTCTAGTTAGAGAATAATGAGCACAATTTGATTTCATGCTGCATAAAAACAACCTAATTCAACTTCAGGTAACATAAACAAGTAGCAGAATTTGGTAGCGAAAAACTTCATTTCAAAACTTTAGACGTCTAAAAAGCTTCAGATCAGATTGAGTGTAAACATAAATTTTTTTCAGTTTTACAACAAGTTCTCATTTGGATTGAGTTTTGGGCTTTAATTGGTTTTTATAGGTTTTCTATTAGAGTCTATCTTCTTCCTATCTTGTCTGACTAACTTCCTTGTTCTTTCTGAAAAGAAGCAGCCCACAGCCTAATGCTGCCAACACCATGTGTTACGGGTGAGGATGGTGCATTCACAGCAATGTGTTTTCCACTCTCTTGTGTCCTGAAGTAAAATGTGAAATGTTTGCCATAAAATACTTTTGATTTTGTTGCTACACCATTACAAAATCAAGTTTTGTGGTTTTAATTATCTTTTTTTTTTTTTTTTATATTTTGAAAACATTGTGTCAGAAGAGCTTTGAAAATTGGTAACACTGTTTACTTTCTTCACCACTAGCTACTCTTAACTCAAACGAATAATTTGAATATTTTCACTGTTGTATTTATGACTTTGTTGCTGTTAGGAACATTTTTTTGTTGAGATCTTCCTTTGGCACATGTGCCAAACTCAAGGCCCGTGGGCCAAATCTGGCCCACCAGATGTTTCGTTCGTGGCTCTCTAAACACTAGAAACAGAACTTTTAGCATTACATTTGTGTGCTTAAGTGTTATTTTATTAGTCAAATCAGTAGTTTTATCTGTATTCTGCCAAAGTAGATCAAGATCAAAGGATGTTTAACATTATTTAATTTCAAGCAGTTCTTATCAAATGCAGAGACAGAAATTTATTATTATTATTATTATTGCTGTGTATCTTTTATTTGTTTATCAGGAGATCATACATACGTTGATATTACATACATTTTGCAAAGCTTACATGACTTCTCCTATTTTTTTTCTTTTTTACACACAGTTTTTTTTTTTCCTTTTCCCTCTTCCTTCTCTCCTTTTCTCTTCCCTTCCCCCGTAGCGAACATAACTCCCCGTATTGACATAACAAAAACGAGACCAAATAAGTATAATTGCATAAAAAAGAATACATTAACAACCAAAAAATAAAAAAACAAAATGGGGGGTTGGACGGCATTGAGAAGCTAAAAGGCAACAACATTTCACTCAATTATTCTGTAAATTTAAGTCACATGACATGATGAGAAATGTATTAATATTTTAACAAAACAAAAAATCTTTACCACAACTCTTTCTAGATGTGGTCCAAAACGAAAAAGAGTTTGACACCCCTGACCTACAGCCTGTTAAAATATGTAAAGTAGAATCAGTGGTAAACATTTAAACCTTGCTGCAGGACTGTATGAACTTTCTTCTGGGAGGTTGTTTCTAATATCACATTGGCTCTCATTTCCTCTGTCTCTGTTTTTGTTTTGATAAGACACAACAGCTGGTCGGTCCTGCCCGACCCTCTCAGAACCTTAATCACAGGAGCAAACACACACGCACACACACACACACACACACGATTGCTCAAACATACACCTGTTGCTGCTTCTTGTGGCTGAGTTTCATCACTCGCTCAGATTCTCTGTTGTGAAACAGGGCTCATCGGTTTCTCTCTGTCTCTACTCTCTCTCTCTCTCTCTCTCTCACATCTGCCAGCTCACCATCAGAGCCACATGATTCATGTGGTGTAACATTTGCCTCCTTGTTTTGTTACTCAAAATAACGTCAGATCACCTGTAGTTTTTTTTCCAGCCTCGCTCTCCTCCCCGCCGTGGCTCGCCCTTCCACAAACTGCTGTCTGGCCTCGCCTTCCTGCAAGCACGTCGCAGAAACACGTCGTGAGTTGTGGTTTGACAGAAACTTTAATTTAACATGCTTATATTTACTTTTTTCAGCTTTAAGTGCGCACAGAGATCAAACCTTCTCACATTTTTCTCACAAGAGCTACAAACGTCAATGCATTTTATTAGAATTGACCAACAGGAAACAGTGCATGGATGTGAAGAGGAAGTACAACCTCAGATATAGATCAGAAAGTGCTTCTCTAAGACATAACATGGAAATTTAAATATGATTTAAAGTATAAATGACTACTTGTGACAATTCATCTGTTCAGTTGTAAGATAATATGTTTGTGAACTAATTACTGATGAAATTTGATTAATTGAGTGAATAAATTGATTGATTGATTGATTGATTGATGCATAATTGTGGCGACAGACGCCACATGTTGCTAATCGTGCCTTTGAAGTGTAATTTATATTAGATATTTGTTGCAGATTCTGTGAAGTCAGCACCTACAAATCCTGATGCTGAACTCATATCAGAGAGAAAACTTTTTTGTTTAACTCTTTGAATTCTTTACTTGTGTGGAGGGACAGAACATGGATATATGTGCATTGAGCAAGAAGCAGAGGATCAAAAAGACACTTACTGCTGAGATTCTTGTTCAAGTCACTGTATTTCTCTGTGAGACGCTGTGGCATTAAGAGAAGTCGCATGTTTGGAATCAAATTTTATTATTTCAAAGCTAAAAACAAAACAAAAACAAAAAACCCCAGAAAATTTCCATAAAAACAGAGACAAACAACTTTCACATAGGAAAGAAATGAGGCTAAATCAAAGGGTCTAGAGTGAAAGCCTCTGTTGAACAAAGACCGATTTAAATTTTTGTTATTCGTAGCATTCCATAAAGGAAACGTTCAAAATCTTATCGCAGCCATTTGATTCATTAAAGGCTGGGATAATCTTTGCCAGACACATGTGCTGCAGTTAGAGAGACCTGAGAGCTGAAACCAAAGAGCCTCCGGGACTCAAACACGACAAGTAAAATTTCACGATTCAGAGCCGGCTGAAAACAGCACTTTCACCCTTTGTGAAGTTAGACAGGTTAAGAACAGGCTCTGCAGCGGAGCACTTCTCTTTTAAAGGTGTGGTTGTTGAAAAGAAACCTCTCGCAAAGAGATACCAGACTTTTTTCTTTCTGTAAAAAAAAAAGGGTGCGTTGATCATTTTTTTCAATAAACGCGCTTTAAATCAATCTAATAAACACATCTTACTACTCAAAAAATTTAGAACGTCTTTTGCCTTCGTTACGATTTCTTCCAATTCTGCGTGACGCATGTCAGAGTCAGGCAGCCGTGGTCAAACAGTTTAAAGGGCAACCTCCCTTTACACGTCCAAGTGTCTGTCTTTGGGTCAAAGCACTCGAAGGTGTCCGTGTCCTCTACGACATCATGGCCGGTGACGTAGCGTCCGCCTGTGACGTAGAGCTTGTTGTTGAGGCTGGTGGCGGCGTGGTGCATCCTCCGCTCCTTCAGGTTGGCACACTTGGCGAACCTGTTGGCCTCGGTGTCGTAGGCCATCACCCGCCTGGTGTATCCTGTGACAGCAGAGGCATTAATATGAGAGAGAGGTGCAGCACATGGCGCTCCAGGACAGTGTCGCAATCCACAGAGGCATTTAAAAGGAAACGTAATATGTTTTCCTTCATATGCTGAACCCCGAGAGATTGTTTTTAAATGGGTGAACATATTTCAGAAACAACTATAAACATCTACAATTACAGGTGAAACCAAATATTTACATACACAGAATAAAAGGACACATACACGCTTTTTATTTTCTTCCTTCTCATTGCCGGAAGTTAAAGCCGACCACACTTTTCTTGATTTAGGACAGTTCGATTTACTGGAATTATTTCTATTTGCGAAATGCCAGAAAACTTTGTACAAAGATTCTTTAGAGATTTTTTCATTGGTGAAATTAAAAAGTTAATTCCAATCTAAATCTATTAGGGTTCTGAGTAATTTTGGATTTAATTGCACTTTTTTCTCGTTATTGAACTCTGTAAAGCGCAGTGTCCATTATTTGATGCTGGTGCATCAGTTTGGATTGGTTCAGTTACTCTAGTTTTGTTGTTTCTACAGCTGTGAAATGGTATCGAGGACTCACCTATTGATTTACTTCACTTTACATAGTTTTGGCTTTCTTCATTTTAACCATACATTAGTGGCTGAATTGCTGCGACAGACTGACAACCTGTCCAGGGTGAACCCGCCTCTCACCCAAAACGCTCGCTGGAGACAGGCACCAACACCCCTGCTGACCCCACTAGGGACAAGGGTGTTAGAAAATGGATGGATGAATGGATGGATGGATGGTAGCTGAATTGAGTTCTGGTGTCCCTCAGGGACCAGAATTTGGGCCAATTCTATTCTCCATCACATGATTCCTTTTGTTAGTATTTAGATGGTGCACCATCCACACGGATGATACATGAAATAAAAGCTGCAGTTTGTCTTCTTGCCATTACATTTTAACTGGCCCAAAATTTTCTTAAATTTAGTCAATATGTTTTTTGGTTGTCCCACCAAATTATTTCAGTGCTATTCTATCAAATATCGTCTATTAGTTAAAGTTGCTGCTTTGAATCAAACAGCCATATTTTATCCTAAGCTTAAGTTTGATTCTTAATTTAAAGCCGTCACTCGGCCTTGTTGGTTCCACCTTGGCAGTCTCAAACATCGGGTCATTTCCTTCAGCTTTACAGTTGCGTCTACCTTCACCTTAAAGTCTGAAATGCAGTTTACTCAGGTATTAGTCAGAGCTGCTTCCCCTCTCTCCAAGCTGCCTCAACCTGCTGCAGCTAAACTCATTACAGGTCCAACGGACATGAAAGCTGTACTTGCTCTCCTCCCTTCTCTGGTTGCTTGATAGTTTCTGAATTGATTTCTAAATCTTCCCTCTCACCTTCAAAGCTTTAAATGGCCTGGCCTCTGAATACATCGTCGCCTTATTGACCCAGAAGGTTCCCTGCTGACAGCTCCCTGCTAACGCTCTCAGACCAAAGGTTGCTGTCGACTTTAGCAATGTTTGACGTTTTTCAAACATTTACTATAGTAACCGTCAATCTAACCTCAGAAGCCTTACTATTTTGTAAACCATGTTTTACAAAGTACAGTTCTATCTTCTGTTTTTAGTTTTAAAAAGTATTTGCTCCATTTACCTACCGCCAATGACGTAGATTTTTTCGTCCAGAACAACAGCAGGAGCAGACACGTTCTTCACTGTTCTGTTCTCCATCGTACACCACATGTTCCTGCCAATGTGATATACCTATGGTTGGAGGCAGGGGAGAGACAATAGATGAATGGATGAATGGGGAAAAAAGGAGAAATCAAAGTAACAAGGAGAAGTTTGTCCCTTGAACTCACCTGTATCAGTCTGACGGGGTTGTGTGTGGCATCCTGTCCTCCAAACATGTAGATTCTCTGGTTGGTAGCGGCGACCGCAGGATACAGCACCGTCTCTGGTATTGGTGCCACGGCTTCCCATTGGTTGAACATACTGTTGTACCTTAAAACAATGTTGGGAGATTGTTTGTGAATGTTTTTACTGTTGCACGTCACTTTTATTACCACCAGAAAGCTTTGACTAAGGTCTCACCTTTCAACACTGGCTGTCAGCTGTCTATCAGACCCGAGGCCTCCCAGGACAAAGATGAAGTGCAGGTAGAAAACGCTCTGGTGGGCAAAGCGAGGCTCCAGCATGGGCTCTGCTGTCCTCCACTGGTTGGTCTTGAGGGAGAGGGTGTACACCGTCCGGCTGACTTGGCTGCTGCTTGTGTTTGTGGTCAAGCCTCCCAGAACGTACAGTATGCTGTGAAGGGCTATGTAGGAGGCTTTGTAAAGACGTACAGGTAGCTTGGTGAGCCGCTGCCACTTCTGCTTCTTCTCATCAAAAACCAGCGCCTCCCTTGAAGTCAGCTCGTTGTTCCTTCTTCCTCCAACCACCACCAAGGTGTCATCGTAGCTGCGGCGCCGTGGTGCGGCCCAGAGAGGTTTAAAGTCGACCACAAAGTCCCTGATGCTTCTTGTGCCAATTGAGAACATGAGACGCCTTACAGATTCAATGATCTCAGTGCAGAGGGTGGAAGACTGGATCAGAGGGTCATTTGCAAGGAACTGGAAGAGGTAGGTAGGGTGTAAATGTCGAAGACGGACCTTTTTGAAAAGGTTGCTTATGGTCCCCCGCCTGGAGACGGGATCATGACGGATCCAAGCAACAAGTGTCTCAAAAACCTGCTCTTCCTGAGCGCAAAGGCTGTCATCCTCCAGGTACCCCATTAGTTCCTGTAAAGAAAGCTCGTACAGGTCCTCAGACAAGAACACGTCAGTAAAGCACTCCATGGCCATGTCTTTCGCTTTTTTTCTCAGACTGTCACAGTTCATCACATCTGAGAGTCTGAACATGCTCAAGCAGTTGTCTGGCCTCAGCTGTGACTGAAGGAAACAGGAGCAGGCCTCAAAAAGGCGGCCAAATTGCAGCATGGACGCCGCCTGCATTAGATGAAGCACATTATCCAGGCTGATGCTAATGAGTCCAGTGTAAACATAGTCCACAATGCTGGTCAGAATTACAGGTCCAACTCCTTTCATATCAACTTTGGTCTGTCGGATCTCCATGAAGTCGTTGCAGAACATGGCTCGGAAGTAGGCGCTGCTGGACGCCAGGACATTACGGTGGCAGGGGATTTCAGTGTGACCAGCACACAGGATGACGTCTGTCAGGATGTTCTCCGCCCTCAGTCTGTGCAGCTGCAGAAGCAGGGTGGAGGACTGTTCCTCATCACTGTAGTGAAGGACCTCAGCAGCAGGTGGGTCCATGCTGAGAACAGATCATATAGACATATATTCAGTTCAACCAGTTCACTCATTTTCATGTTTCTAATTGTAGTAATTAACAAAATGCTATAAGTGGGAAAGTCAGAGGTTTCTTATCAACCTTAAAAATCCAAGATGGCTGCTTTCCGAAGCCGTTTATTTGCTCTTCAGAAGAGTTCTCTTTTTTCACACCAACTTGTGTAGAACATGGTGCCAAAGCAATTTGAAAAGAACGTAAAGAAGAAAATTCTTGGTTATTAGCTTGTATTGCTAAGATGAACTAGCATGGCTGCTTAACATATAAATGAGCAAAGTCTAATGTTTTTCTGACTTTGATTTGACCTAAATGTCATTCTCATTTCCAAAATTTAATCTTCAAAAGCACATTGAACATGAACAGCACTTGTTACTGGTCTGCTTTAGTTTACATGGAGTTCCTGATCTCCACTGGACTTCTCTCTGGACTAGTTTCTGCTGAGGGAAACATCAGTTTGCTTATACAAATCAGTATTTTGGCCGTGGGTGCTTTTAAGCTCTGCTAAGAGATAATGTAGCATTTAAATTTCAGCTACCACCTGTGGTGCTTTAACCACAGCTCGAACACCGCTGAGCTTGTGTAAACACTTGCAGTCTTGTAGTTTGTTTTTATAGGCACTTTCAGCACTTCTGCTTTAAGGTATATATATATATATATATATATATATATATAAAGTGGCTGTGCATATCTGATCAGACTGAGTTACTCATCCGGATTTCTAGCTTAAACACTGTCACTGGTGTGTTTCATAATGTCTTCGCCTTTTTTATGCTTTATCAAAGTGCAGGAATGTGTTGTTTAATGCTAAAAAAAATAATAAAAATGCAATTCATCACTACTACACTTTGTCTGGAAGGAAAATATTCTGTGTCTATACAACACATGAAATGCCACATTCCTGATCACAAAACCATCCTCCCAAACATTGCTTACCTGTCTCCTCGTATTTTTGTTGTCTTGCTTGTTTTCTGCAGAGGGTGTCCTCTTTAAAACAAGGTCAGATAAATAAATTAGACAAAAGACATCTTGGCATTCTGCTGTGGTTTCTTTTCCTCGTTGTTGTTGTTGTTGTGGTGGTGATGCTGTGCGACTGCATGCGCTTCTCTCTCTTTGCTTTGCAGGCAGAGTGCTGCACACTGTTTGTTGTTATGGTCTCTTTCCACGAGGCCTGTGTGCATTCCTTCCCCTAAAAATAGAGCCGCTCTCTTTGGCAAACAGCGCCCCAGACTCACATGTGACACGGAAGAGAACTTTCTGAGAATCCGACTGACTCCATCACCTAAACGTCTTTCTTTCTAAACTTCCTCCTCCATTTCTGTGTCAAACGCACGTGATCTCCCCTTTCACCAACATAGCTTGCCTTTCCGTCGTCTGTATCTTTCTCATGGTACATGACTGTATCAGTGGGAGCAGCGCTGACACTTGATAACACTCATTTTTTTCGCTGTCTGCTCGCTCTGCCAGGCTGGCTGCTGCAGCTCACAGGGGTATAAAAAACAAGATTATGTTACCGTCGAAGCAACATAAACAGAGAAATTAGGAGCCTGACATTCAACAAGAAGGGACAAAATAGTCTTGCTCTTATTTACAAACAAGTCGCGACAGGTTCATTTGGGATTTGGGATGTTTGGGAGTCAAGCTGAGGAAAAAATGAAGGGTCTGGTTTCACTTTTTACAGATGGTGTTCATGAGAGCTCTTGTTTAACAAAAAGATGCTCGCTTTTCCCTTCGGCTGCGCTTTTTTAAAAGCTAATTTCCATCCTCGTTTGTTTTGCGTCCCCCCTGAGGTAGAAAAAGGCCCCGTTCTGCTCAGCTTTTGTGGAGGACGTCCACACAAGGTGGCAATGGGATTGTCTGCTCGTTCCCTTTTACAGCTGGAGAAGAATCAAAGCGTGTTCCTGAAATGTGGGCAGAGAAAAGAAAAGCAACAAAAACAAACAATAAAAAAAAGAAGGGGAAAAAAGCGCTTTCAGTCATCGCGTTTTACAGATCTGCGGTGTTTTCCTTGTACCAGAGCTTTTGTACCGAGCATGGCAAATCAGACACAATAAGCTGCTTGAGCTACACGTGGGCACAGGTTTTTTATTCAGCATGTGAATCCGCGGCTTAGTCTCAAAATGATACAGTTTGCGTGCTGCGTCTGATGCAAAAGCAAGCACCCTAAAGTTAAGGTTAAATATTAGCCGGCTAATAGATGATAATGATGATCCTGGCGTTCCAGCCAGGAAAAGTTTCAGTAGCAACTAAACAGCACCATCTAGTGGCTGCGCTGTCAAAACCAATACCGAGAACAACCTGAGAGTAAAACTGGTTCGAAAGTTTGATTTGCTTTAATCGTCAGCAATAAAACAATAGATTTATTGCAGATGCTGCTGATTAGCTTTTACTTTGAGACTCCCAACAAATAAGCGTGCTTCAGCTTGAGAAGAGAGAGAGAGAAAGCTTAGCGTATTTGCTTTGAACACAAAGCAGTCTCCACTCATCACCCACACATTACACCCATTCACTTCTGTGATTGCATCCTTTTAAACTTGGGCATATTGCCTGCTGTCTCTATTCCTTCACCTTGACAAGAAGGACTCATTAATGTCTGCCTGCAGGCAACAAGCTATATTAAAAGTCGACAATACTGCAAAGCTTTTTTTTCCCCATACAGGAGCAAAAAAAAGAAAGAAAGAAAGAAAAAAAGAAGAGAAAAGATCAAAAATACTGTTGCCACCCACCACCATTGTTGCGTCCCTCTTATCATCAAATGATTATCTTCTCCTGATTTAATAGAAGGAATACACAAGGGGGTTAAGTCTCACTGATTTGTGTGTGTGTGTGTGTGTGTGTGTGTGTGTGGAGGTGGTGAATGGGAGGGGAACTGTTTCACCTCAGTAAAGTGAAATGTCGTTTTGAAAGTAACTGAGAGTTCAGTCTGTGCTTAACTTTATGTAACTGCTCCCCTTTCAGAGCTTTGCAAAAATGTACTGTTTTCACTTTTTTTTCCCATTTTCTTATAACTACAAGTTTTAAATGAGCTTTTGGTGACACAAAGTTTTCCATAATTATACAGTTGAATGATTTTTAGTGTATTTTTGTGAATATTTGAAAAGTGTAGTGTGCTTTTCTATGCAGCCCACAAAGTAAACAACTTGTATTTTTTTTGTAATCATGCACAAGTATCTTCTCAGATTATTTGTAAATAATTTTTAAATGCATTTTTGTCCTTTAATCCCATGTTGCACTGCTTCACTTGTTGTTCAATTTCAACAACAAGTGCTAGGAAATAGTTTGAAAGTCACTGTAAATAGTTCATACTTAGTTTAATTTATAACAGTCTTTCCCCTCACTCCCTGTAAAATGTGTGTGGTGCTTTCTAAAAACATCTCGGGGGGCTGCAGATAAGACAAACCACTGGCAATAAATATGGAAGAATCGGAGCGCTCTGGACCTCATACAAGCCCAGATAATGATTCCCTTTCATCAGTGTTTGCTCAGTTAAGGCCCTTTTTATTAAATCAATGGGAAACTGCTGAAGAACATTTTCATCAGTCTCCGCAGCTCTGCAGAGGAGTAAAAAAAAAAAAAAAAAAAAAAAAGTAATAAAATAAATTTAAAAAATGGTATTAAAATCCTCTTTGTTGAAATGATAATGGCCGCTGGCGCCTCCTCACGCCTAGCAGCACCAGCTATCGCTCAGATTCCACGTTTTCTCCCCAAAAAATGTCCTCCTTGTTGTTCCATTGTGAAGTTTGGGCTGCATGTGCACCGGCTTGTCACTCTGTCATTTCTCTTTAGGTGACCTCGTGCTGGTGCCCTGGGGGGCGGGTGGGGGCCGATTCTGTGCTTCACTAAGCTTGCTGAGACTTACAGCCCAAAACGAGCTTCACTTCCACAGAAGAGTCAGACAAAGCTGGATAAATTCCTGTGATTTTCTACCACTGACTACTTCTTCTTCTTTTCTTTTTTTTTTCATGGAATGAGTCATTGCCCAGAGAGATGGGTTATGATTTGAGCTATACTGTGTCAAAAGCTCCACAAACCCTTAAAGCCGAGGCAATTTGGATTTATGGACCACAGACGTCTGTAATCCTTGGTTTTTCAGGTCAGTTTATTTTGAAGACACAGATTGCTACCATGTGGTCACACTCTGAGCTTTCACAAAATGAGAGAGGTTATCCCAAACAGATTAATCTATCGATATAACACACTTAAGAAAGCCACTCTACCAGGAATACACTCATGTGTTGCTACAGTTACGCAGCGTAAACTTGGGTGGTGCAAATCCTCTTGCAAGTCCTTTATTTCAGTGCTCTCTGCTGCTTTCAATGAAAACTCCTAGAAAAAGAGGAAGTGTTGCAAGCCATTATATATATATATATATATATATATATATATATAAATTAAAATTTGGAGGAATTACAACTATTTCTTTGCTTTCACTTTCCCCAGATAGTCACGGTGATCGAACGGTTTGTTCATTCACACATCAGCAGGTTGTTTATTGTCTGCATAACTGTCTAAATCTCCCATTTGCTAATTAAACATGCGACCAATAAAATGCTTCCTTCCCTCGCTGGAAGAGTGTTATGCTGCTGCTAATTTGTTGGCACAAACTTGTCCAGAGCACAATAATAAAAAAAAAGAAAAAAAGAGAAATAAACGCTGATCATCGTTTTTGTTGCTAGATTAAAAGGGGCATTCTTTAATGAAAACAGAAAGAAGTTTGGAGTATTTATAGATTTTGTCACATCACAAACACAAATTCCAGAGTACTTTACTGGTACTTGTATGAGCCAATGCCAATAAACTACTGCATAGCAAATGTGCGCTTTAAAAAATAGCTCGAGCTCAGTCCGACTGGACAGAGAAGATCTTCAAGCATTGGTTTTCAAAACTGTGACACATATTCTCAATTATATTTTTGGTCTGGACTTTGAGTGAGCCATTCCAACATATCATTATTTGTAGGTCAATAGTTTCAAAGGTGAACCTCAACTCTTAACAGGTATTAATCCAGGATTGCCTTCTTCCACATGTATTCTATACCTGCTACTTAGATGGTGGCAAATGACAGAGATTACTTCATATGACTTTCTTCTGATTTGTGACCAGCAGCAGCAGTTTTTCCACGCTGGCCTGTTTACCTCTGCAGCTTCTCTGGAGTTACCATGGGTTACTTGGCTCATTAATGCTCTTCTCGGCTGCGGTAAAGGTTGGTTTAGGTGGTTGACTGTGTCTTGGAAAGTTTGCAGCATTTGCAATTTGAGTTGACCAGAGCTCTGTGAGATGTTTCCAGTTTGGGATATTGGATCAGAACATAATTGTAGCCAGAAAACTGCAAAGCAGCTAAACCACCGGGTACCCCCGGGTCTCTGACCCATCTGCTGTGTTCGCTGGTCTTCATGACACTATTTATTCCCTTATATTTTCTATGAATTACACAGAGGTGGATTCTATGGACTTTTGACTGTATTTCAGTTACTCTGGTTTTTATTTTGGGGGTATAAGAGTTGAGAGGTTGGGAGGGATGAATACAATCACACTGCCTAGTTTTCTTTAGGTTTCTGTGAACTTTTGATCCTCCAGGCGGTTTCTGTATCCACTAGGTGTCAGGCCTGACGTTGTGGAAATATCAGAGTGAGAAAGCCCAACTTTGCTTCATGCGGCTCAAAGAAGGCATCAGGTCAGTTTAACTTGGTCTACAAAACCCTTTTTGAATAAATGATTTGCTATTTTGAGGCCAACAAAACCGCAGTGTTTTACATGAGTATAAAAGACAAGTGTTTGCTGGCTAACTAAACGCCAGTTATGGCTGGTGCGTAAAACTTTTGGATTGTTTTTTTTTATAAATTAAAAAAAAAGAAAGTTATTAAATGATTTAAGTATAAGTTCTAAGTCAGTCTGCTGAGAAAAATTGCTCCCAGGTGCAGAGAAATCCATTCAGCTTTGAAGAAAAAAACCATAAATCAACAAAGATTGAAGGAAGGAGATGGAGGCTTTAGCAGAGGTGCACAGAAACAGGGGGTTTCTGTACACACACACACACACACACATGCTTTTATGCACGGATAAGGTCTTAGGGGGCCTTACAGTTAGCTGCTTAAAATTCCTCTGATGTAACCAACACATGCAGGACATGCTACTTAGAAAAAGAAAAAAATAACAGTGCATTGTAATAATAAAGCAATGTGGAGGTGGAGTGGCAGGCGCTTTGCGCTCTCTTCCCAAGGTTCCTCGGTCCCTGAGCCCATGCCACCACGCAACATGACAAACTCGACCTCGCTGAACATCCTCTCCGATGGATTTCAGAAGCACCAGTGAGTGGCGTTGGAGGTCAACGGGGTGCTTGGGGATACTGCGTGTGTGCTCCATGTTGCTCCATGTGTGAGAGATAGAACGGTGATGGCGAGCGCTCGTACGGCGGATATTGATATTCTACTTGCAGCCGGAGCTGAAGCCAGTGTCTTTAAAGTGTCAACCCTCAGCAGCCAGCCAGGTGTACCTGAGGTATGGTTGAGAGAGAGGGGGAGAGAAAGAAAGAGAGAGATGAGGGGAGAGACAGATGAGGGGAGAGCGGTTGGGTTGGTGTGAGGGAGGGCAAGCACAGGAATGAGACAGAGATACAAAGAAAAATAGAGGGTGGTGCATGAAAGAGAGTAGAAATACAAAGGGAGAAAAAAGATAAAGAGACAGAAGGAGGGGAGGAGGGGGAGAGATGACATCAAGAGAGGAGGGAGAAAAAGGAGGACTTTGGTGGGATTTCTGGAGGTGAAATTACTCCGATGTCTTTGTAGGCCCCTGACAGTGTTCGTCTCCCTCTGTATTCTGGGCCACATGCAGACACACGCTGGAAAACAGATGGACGCTCAGGGAGCAGTGGCTCCGGGGACAGACTGACTGACAGGCAAAATGTCAGGCTGGAAAACACAGCAAATCGCTGTTCATGAGGTGCAGAAAGGTTCGACAAGTTTGTGGAAGAAAAACAGTGGAAAAAGGACTGGCGGCTCTTAACTAAAAAAAATAACCACAGTCCTAGATTCCTAGATGTGTTTATTTTATACATCTTAGGCTTTTTTCACATCTGATAATGCGGTAGACTTGGTAACATTTGTTACATTTTCAGCTTGTGCAGTGTTTGCTTTCACACTTCAATGTCTCAAACTAAACCAACCCTTTGAAAAGCCTGTTCCGCTCCTCGCCTGTGGTGGCGCTGCATCAAGAACCAGTGAAGGAAACAACAAAAAACCCTCTGAAGAAGACAGGAGCGCAACTATCTTCTTCACTAAATGTTAAAAAAAAAGGTTTCTCTTTTGTCTTTGGTAATAAAACACAGTAATTTCTTACTCCTAGCGTTAGACTCGTGTGTATGTTTTGGTTGTATTTACCCTGAATGCCCTGCGCTGTAATTCGCTTCCTGGTTTCGGAGCTGTCTCTCAGCCCATGGACCTTACCAGAGGGGCCGCTTTTCATTGGCTGATGCCCATTCTACTTGGTCACGTGGGTGGCTGTCTCACAAACTCACGCTTCCCGTTAGCTAAGTACAGCAGCACTGATACAACTTCTACACCTTGAAGCCTGTCTGCTACACAGTCTTACATTAGCTAAACAGATCAATATGCAATTTGTACTGTATCTGACATACACTAAAGATTTTATTTTAGCAGAAAAGGCTTTGGACTAAACTGTTACTCGTGTTAGCCACTCTAACACCAAGTGCAGCTAGTCAATCAACCATCGCTGTGTTCAGGGAAGCGCTGATTAATAATCCAGAAATAAATATCAAGCCTGGAAACTTGATATCGTAACGGACTGGATGTTATGTTTTTAACGTAATCTTTGCTCGTCTTGCGGGGCGCAGGCGGTTGCCACGGTAACAAGTGTGCTTAAACTACAAGAGTTAAAAGGTAGGAGTGGTTTTGAGTTGATCACCTGTTTGGGTTATTTTACCTTTGTTTACCTTTGCTGTGGCTCATTACAGCCGCTGTAGTTTCTAAACGTTGTACTCATTACCTCGTTCGTTTGTGACTATACGTCATTCACAACAAACATCAAATAGAACAAATATATTTCATAAAATTTTAACAAACAACTGGCTTCTTTACCTTAACAGAGCTCTTTGGTTCCTCTTATCAGTCTGTAGCTTCTCATATTGAGGTCATCAAACCAAATTTCAGATCTACCATAACTGACTGACTGACACCTGCTGGCCCCAGCTTGTGACTGAGAAACCAGTAACCTCCTCCCAGATGATGACATGAACTTGTTAGTTCCTCTGTCCATTGTAGTAGCTGATATATTGTGAAAATCCGGTAGAAATGATGCACTAATGGAGTCATGTTTACATAGAAACAGTGCGCTACGAGGCTTTGCTTGTGAGACTTGCGGTCACGTGGGTCGGTTGTGGGCGGAGCTTGGTAAGGTCCATTCGATTGCGCTTTCACGCCTCCTCAAACCAACCGGACTTTCTAATCTAGACAAACAAATTAGGAGTTTGATTGGTGAGGATTAAACATTGAAGCGGATTCCTTTACTTCTCCTCTTGATGTGAGCTAATCTGGTAACCCGTATTTCCACTCAATGGTGGAAATAGGTGTTGGACAAATAAATCTTAGTAGTTTTATGCTTCTGTGTGACAGCCTCATAAAACAATAACATCTCAGGCTCATTTAAAATCCTCAATTTTACTCTGGGGTCCCCCTCCCTTCTTCCAGCTGTCTGCCAGGCTGATAGTAGATGAAGTGATCCTAAAATCTCCTTGTAAGACATTTGCCTAATCAGAAGACACGTCTTGAAATAGCTCGTGGGCATTCAGTCATGTGAAAAATTGGATACATTGTTCAGGAATTGTTCACTAGTTCAACATGGAAATATTCAAACAGCATCACCGGAGGATGAAAAAAAAAAAATCCAATACCTCAGTTACACCAAGGGGAAATTAATTTTTTGTGTTATATTTAAAAACAACACAGAAATTAAGTCACATTGATCACAAGACTTTGTTGCTTTGAAAGCAACTTGAGGCAAACTTTGTTGTGAAATGGCGCTATATATTTTAATAAACTGCATTGAATTTACAATTGCATGCTGGCCAGAGCATGGGAGGCTCAGTGAAAAAGCATATATGCTCTCAAACATAAACATGTATTTCATTCATTTTGAGCTTTTAATGTTGCAAAACATCATTAAAAAACATGGGTGCACAAGTTTGGATATATTGAAGATAACGGTCTCCTCTGGTAAGTAACTATGGTAACACCATACATGTTTTATGTAAACTTTTATCCAGGTTGATCAAAAGCCCACCCTGCTCCAATCAGACCAATATAATCCTCGACACACCCCTTTTTTAATTTTTATTTTTAGCAAAAACACTCAGAAGAGGCAACATTGTATTGTATGTAACAAACATGAAAAATAAGAACACTTCTAAGTAAAGATTAAGGTTGCCTTTTCTTTCTAAAAGAAGAATTTATAGTTCAATCTCAGTTCATCTTTTTGTTTTTGCTACTTATGCAACCTTTATTTTGTCAACAGTCTACAAAAAAATTGATACAAATATTTGGGTTCTGATTAAAATGCTTCACAAGTTTCTCCTGAAAAATTTCTTTTGTCTGATCCTTTCTCTTTCTAAACTGACAAACTGCGTCTATTAACAACCGGAAATTTGGATCAAATGATAATTACAGATTGCCTGTGCTAATCTTGCACAATCTCGTCCTCATAAAATCTACCAGACGAAAACTCAAACGCGTTTCTCCGTATCTGCAAGCAAACCACCAGAGAAAAATAGACTGTGGGTTGTCTGCTTTTCACAGCAACAAATCACATCAGTGAATGTTTGTTGAACCTTTTCTATTGAGAGCATTGCTCGCTTATGAAGATGCTGCTCATTTAGAGAAAAAAAAAAGGGCTGCAGAAGCAACAAGTCCGCCGCTTTATAATTCAGGGGTCAACGTTCATGTTCAGAGGCACATCAGTAGTGGTAATGAGCAGCATAATAAAGCTGTATCTCATTTCTTTTTTTCCCTCTTTCACAATGCCACGCTTTTAGCTCTGGTTGGATGTTACCGCGTTCCCCAGCCACGCATCATCCACCTTTTTTTTCTTCTTGGTTTCATTATGTTATCATTCTTGCGCCGTCCCCGTTGCTTCCTGGAAACCTGCTACTCCTCTCCTCTTCCCTCATTCCTCCAGCACTCCTCTTTTCTGTCCTCCCCCACATCGCCCGCTCTCGCTTTTCTAAACAACGTCCAAATTAATGGAGTGTCCTTTTTGCGCAAATGCAGCTTGTGGGGATCATGATGACTGTTCTGACCTTGTCTAACGCTGGCAGTGTTTTGTAAAAAGAAAAAAAAAAAAAAAAACAGATCCGTTTGGGCGCCTGTGGAGATTATCACTCTGAGGGAACATCAGAAGCTCATCTTCTAAACAGCAACGTCTGACTTTCTGGGATAATATTCGGGGGGGGAAAAAGCACGACTTCCTGCTTCTGAGGCTGGACCGCCATACTGTTCTTACACAATCTCTTTTCAGGAATGGTTACAACCATTGCATGAGCAGTTTAACTTTTAGCACTCACACAATATTTTTGAGATAAGAGTCTTGGTGATGATTTGGAAAATGGAAAAATAAGAATCGAAAGTCTGAGTGCTTTTTGTCAAAATAGTTCTACAGAGAAGTTTTCCTACAAATTAAACTCAACCATACCTCATTTTGCAGCAACGCATCTCATCAAAGTATCCTCAAAGAGATGTTGTGGATGGTGATGCTCCAGTAGCAGTCAGTCTTGCTACCAATCTGAGGAGGCCCCTGACTGAAAACCGTCATGTCATGTTAACAGCCTCATTTCCAGGCAGTAGTATTCCACAGTAACATTTCATGGATGAACCTGTCAGTTGTTGACAAGCACTGCTAATCCACCTCATTTGCTTTTGCTGCTCCACTTTAAACCCCTGTTTGGTTTTATAGTTAGAAAGCAGAAAATCTTTCCTTTGTCTGCTTGGCATTAATTCAGACTAAATGTTTGACATTTCAAATCACTTAGGATCAGTGATGGCATAGTTACTTTGAAAAAGTAACTTTAATTGGATTACTGATTACTCCTTGAAAAAATAACTTAGTTAGATTACTGACTACTTGATTTGGAAAGTAACTAAGTTACATTAAAAGTAACTTTTTAATTACTTTCAGCAGCTGCTAACAACAACGCTCCGCCTCCTGTGAAAATAACATTGAGCTTTGCCAATACTTAATTGTAAGCTATTTTATAATGGTAACATCAACAATGTGTCTCCACTGATAAGGTTGAACTGAAGAGGAGATTGTACAAAAAACAGTACAAAGAAATAAAAAACGTGAGTAATTTGTGTGATCCACTGTTGTCTGGAAAATTCCAAGAAGGATTTTAATGACGGACAAATTCTGGGATTTATTACGAGTCTCTGCTTATTTCCAAGCTCAAATGAGTAACTTCACGTTCAAAAACGAGCCCAAAAAGGCGCAACCTGCCACTCATTAAATTTTCAAGCTACTTTAAAAAAATGAAGCCCAAAGCCGCTTATAATAATCGGACTTGGCGACAGAAACTCAAAATAGTTCCAGTTTTTCCACCAACAAAATGCGCATCTCCCTCCATTGTTTACATTTCTGTTGCATAGAGTGGTAACAGAAGAAAACTATAAATATATGGCTACACTTAACTTTACTGGATGGCTCGCTCGCTGTTACTGTCTCTTACTCTGCGCCCCCTAGAGGCCTTTGTTGGAAATTTTGGTTTTTGGAAGGCTGCGACAAAACGGATGCATCCCATTTAAAGAATGTATCGTAGAAAGAAACACTATATTCAGTACAGGTAAGGATGAAAGTTATTAATTAATGAGTTGATCTAAAGTTGATTAGATTAAAACAGAAAATTATGACTATGGTCAAAGTGCAAGAATAAATACACTGAAAAAAATACCTCTTTGGATGAGCATAAAAAAATCATGGAAAGGTTTTCCACCTGATTACTTTGCTTTATTTCAGCACCATGTAATTCTGTTACTCCTATTTAAAGCAAATGTGTTAGGTCAACTTAATTTATTAAGGTTATTCTAATTTAAATAAAATGTGTTGGCTCAATTTAATTTATTAAGGTTGATTGGATCCAATGTAATTTAAAAAAGCCAGCCCAACTAATGTGTAACGCTTTGGACCAAATAATTTACTTGACCAAGATTAACGGCAATTTAGTTGAGATCAACTTTTTTTTTCTCCGAAGAGTTTTGCTGCGTTAGTGGCTCATATTTTTTTTTGAGACAGAAGGCAGAGAGGGTGAGGACATGGCAAAGGTTGCCAGGACCAGGAGTCGAACCAGCAACGTCCACATCAAGGACCAAGGCCTCCAAACGTGCAGTGTGCTAAACCCCTGCGCCACCAGAGCACGCTGGAGAAACCATCTTATGTTACAGTGATTCCTTCACACTAATTATTAAGTTGATCCAATTCATAAAAATTAAGTTGGCTCAACAAACATGCTTCACGCTGAAAGAAAGCTATTTAATCGTGTGGAAATCCTTTCCATGATTTAATTATGTCAATTCAAAGACTTTTCTTTAAAAAAGTCAAAGACCTTTTTGACTTTTTAGAAAAAATGTCTTTGAGAACTTTTTTTTACAGTTCTTAAATGCACTGTATCGGTCCATTTAAGAACTGCACTGTTACAGTGCACTTCTGTAACTATGCAGATATTTGTTTTTCTCTGCCCTGCAGAGAAAAACAAATATCTATAGTTTAATGTGTAACTAAAACCTCTTTGAAGTTTTCCCAGGTGCAAAGCACTTATGTCGTATAATCTCTCGTGATCCCCTGATCCTCTTCGGAGGGAAATGAATCTGACTAAATTGAATCACATCGTCTCAACTTGAATACGTTATTCAAGTTGAGACAAAAACGATTGTCTCACGTAAACGTCTTCAGCACTATATCAGTCTGACTATAATGAATCATGTTATCTCAACATGATTAAATTTCATAAACGTGAAGTTGTTGAATTTCTTGTTTATCCAACATGATTGTATCACGTTTTTGTTTGAAACATGAAATTATTTAGTTAAAAGTACATGATATTCTTTTGTTAATCTGATAACCCCCTAAGTTCGTTTTTTACAGTCAGTGAGCGAGAAACCACAATAAATTTAAAAGACACCAATTAGCGTAATCACTTTTTTCCCGAAGGTAGGAAAAACCGGAGCACCCGGAGAAAACCTATGTATTGAGTTTAATGAGTGTTTCGTAGAAAAAAACACAACGTCCAGGACAGGGAGGAATGCAAGTTATTGATGAGTTAATCTAAAGTTGATTAGATTAACACAGAAAATTATGGCTATGGCCAAACAGTAAGAATAAATAAAAGTCTAACCATTACTATTTAATACAAGAGGCGTATACAAACTGTCCATCCATCCATCCATCATCCACTTCAGATCACTGGGGTAGCAGCCTAAGTAAGGAGGTCCAGATTCCCTCTCCACAGCCACTTGGTCCAGGAGTTCCCAGATCAGCTGAGAAACCTCCATAGTGTCCTGGGTCTTCCTCTTGGCCTTCTCCCGGTGGGAAGTGCCTGAAACATCTCACCAGGGAGGCGTCCAGGAGGCATCCTGACCAGATGGTCTCCAAATCCAAGACCATGGCCTCGGATTTGGAGGCACTGATCCTCATCCCGGCCGCTTCACACTTGGCTGCGAATCGCTCCAGTGAAAGCTGCAGATCACGACCTGATGAAGGCAGTAGGACCACATCTTCTGCAAAAAGCAGAGATGCGATCCTAAGGCCACCAGATCGGATCCCCTCAACGCCTTGGCTGTGCCTAAAAATTCTGTCAATAAGAGTATTGAATAGAATTAGTGACAAACAGCCTTGGCGGAGTCCAGCTCTCACTGGAAACGAGCCCGAGTTGCTGCCGGCAATGAGGACCAGACTCTGGAAGTACAGGGAGCATCTGTAGCCCAGGATCAGATCACCAAGGTCCCCACCTTCTGCTAGGGAATCCCGTCTCCTCTTCGGTTGTGCCCTGCTGGGCTCCATGGGTTAAAGCCCAGCCCCAAGGTGTATACGCCTCTTGTATGCGATGTTCACAATCGCACCTCATAATATTCTGTCGGCTTCAACCTCTAATGAGGGAACTTTACCGCTCTCCTCTCCCTCCAGGTTGACTGCTATTTTTTATCTCCCCTCAAAATTTCCAGAGCTTCCTGCCTCCCGTTGTAAACGGACGTCTTCCCGGGTTCCTTTCACTGGGGGGCTCTGGCTGAAACTGAGTTGCTAGATTGCCTTTTAAATCTGGCATGCCCTCATCCGAACACAAAGTTCTTTGATTTGAAGACGACTTTGGTTTGGGTGGCTGGACAATTGGTGGTAGATATCTATTTTTTCTCTTTTCAGTTATTGGCTTTATATTGCTTTCGATATCCGGTTGCAACACAGCAATGCCCTCGTCTTTATTATTTATGGATTTCTCCAAATCCTCTAGTTGAATTCTCTCAATGACCACCTCTCTTCTGATCTTTGACAGTTGCTTGGTAAGTTCATTTATTTGACTCTGATCTTTTTGGCTGTTCTCCATTAGTACAGCTATTTCAGCATTTAAAGCCTCATTGTCTTTTTTTAACTGTATCCAATCCGATATTGTAGGATCTAAACTTTTTTTTTGTGTCTCAGCCTCTCTCCTTACCTTCGAGGGTCGTCTCTTTGCCTGCTCATACAAGAGTTCATTGAGCTGCCGATCTTTTTTCATTAGGCATTCTTGTAAAATCCTGCTTCTCCGTTTTTCCTGAGCAATTTTCTCATTTAGAAGCTCAATTTGATCATGGGCTTTAACCAATTCCTGTGCCAGTGTTTTGTCCTTGATCAGGATGGCAGGTCTCTCTTTTAACCTTTGTTGAAAATCTACAACCAATGTAACCAATTCCTCTCTAGACAATAGTCTAATTTGAGAAAGTGTCAATGAATCTGTATCAAATGACGACATTTTCATTATCCAACTGATCTTTCACAAAGCTACGAAAAATGTAAAGATAAATCCACTATATCAACTCCACCGTCTGTGCTGCTGCTGCTGCTTGCGTTCTGCCAGTTTGATTCAGATGCAGGATATTCAAGGCTTCTGTCTCTTATGACATCATAACACTTTGACATCATCAGATTCCATCAGTGGAAAAAATCTAATGTATGCAATGTTGCTAGGCAACAGCAAAGCCAGCTCACTTTCCAGCCTATATATATATATATATATATATATATATATATATATATATATATATATATATATATATATATATATATATATACAGCCAAATCTTACAAGCACATATACGTCTTAAGCCCAGTTCACACTACATAACTTTAGAAATATCGGCCGATTCTCAAGACGTGAGAGACCACACACTGGTCGATTAAAAATTGTAGGTATTACCACACACTCGATTGTAGAGTGTGAGGTTTCACTCAAGAACTTTCCAATTCCAGATATGAAATCCCTTGAAATTCTGCGCTACCACACTTGAACTTAGAGTAAACAAACATGGACGACAACGTTGAAGCAGTAACTTTAGTTTGAGGACTTATTTTAACCCTAAAAAGATGTAACCAAAAATTAAAACTTTGGATTAAGAACTGGAGTACATTATTGTTTGTGTTTATAAAAAGAAATGTTTTAAGTCGATTCAGCTGTTTTACTGTATTGGACCGGTACTGGCCGATAATAAAACCTCAGATATTATGTCGAAGGGAACAAAAGTAGATCAGTACATCCTTAAATGCACTCCTTTATGTTGATCCGTCTCATAGAATTACAATAAAATGCATCACATTTTGTATGAAAACGGCAAAAAATGTGAAAAATCCAAGGGCATGAATATTATTTTAAGTCACTGTGTAATGAGGGGCTGATTTTTAGATCTTATAAACTGTCTTTATTTGCAGACACGACTCCGGTGGCTGTCCAGGCAGAAGTGGCCCTACAGACAAACTTCTTTGCTGCCAGAGACTTCTTGACTCACTTCCTGCCGCTCATCAAACCAGGCGGTACGAACACACAGCTGCATCTGAAGAAGTGAGACACAAGGCTCCTCCTTCACAGGAACTCATTAAAGGTTCAGCTCATGTTCAAATGAGCCAAATTATCTTTAGCTCAGCAGCTAAGGACTTTAGGACTTTAAGTTTTCTGGCCGATCAGCAATCATTAAAAAGCCTGACCTGCAGACTTTATGCAAATTCTGATTTTTGCGATGGGCTTCTTTGGGTTCAGATAAATCAAGAATTATTAAAAATGTTTAAAGATGCTAATTTAACATTGAGGTTAAATCCTCAAAACACCAAAGTTAATTAGCAACAACATGACAAAAGTTAGATTTTTGTACCAGCTCCTTGTCAAGACCAGGTGACCATGATTGAGTTTAGGATCTACTTCCGTCAAGCTGGACCTCAGTCCATAGGGAACGCTGTTCCAAAAAGCTTCTCCCTGTTTTCACATTGTGATGGAAAAGACAACTTAGGCTGAGTTCTCACCACGGATAAATCAGATCCAAAGCCGACCGTTTAATCGCTGTCTGAACAGCCAAATTGCAATTTTTTCACCCTCCCAAAAAAAGTGATTTGTGTCACTTCCATATGTGGTCCAAAATCTGATAGAGACGTTGGTCACTCGACAAGACGCGTAAAGGAAATCCGATTAAATAACAAAAGAAGATAATAATGCACAGTAACGCAATAATGATTTAGATAAGTAACTGTAGTCTGACTACTGGATTTGAAATAGCAACGCATTAGATTACTTGTTACTGAAAAAGTGGTCCGACGTCAGTAACGCGTTACAAATTAACACATTACTGACATCACTGCTTAGGATTAAAAAAATATTTTCTATTAGATGAAAAATATATATGTATACATTTATCATTAAGTACTGCATACACTTGATTAGCATGTCTTTAAATAATATGGGGAAGCTGGAAAGATAATGTCATGGATTTGTAAAAACGTCTGGAGGAGAATTGTAGACCTCCAGAAGTTTGATTTTTCTTCACCCCCCACAATTCCCAGATTCTTGAAGGTTTTACATTCACCTGTTCATACAGCTGCTTCCAGGTTTTAACACCATGGAGACGTTTACCACTGATACCGTTCAGGGAGGAGATATGCGCAGGAAGCCCGCTCCACAAAATAGACAGCGTCGCCTGGAAAGGTCATGTGTGTTTTTATACACTGTATTTAAATATCAAGCGTCAAATGGATATAATTCCGACAATAGCTAAAAGACTCCATATTTAGAAAATGCGACAAAAAGTGTCCCAGTACACTGCAGTCAGCTTTTTTGTATCTTTGTATTTTTGCCCTCTTCTGGTCCGTTCCCTCCCCAGCTCCATGAGAGTTAAGTCAGAACTGAAAAACAAGGTTACTTTTTGATAAACAGCACAGAACAGCATGTCTGAAAAGATAAAATAGTGTGTACATTTGTGCTGTTCGGAGAAACAATTACCACCATCTGTTCTCTTCTCTCTCCTTCGTCACGTTAAAATGACCCTGACCTCAACCTGCTGGAGAAAAAAAAACAAACTTTTTTTTATTTTTACTGACAAATGTACAGTTTACATAATCAGTTTGCATTGCTGCTGTGTTTCTCGCAGCCTTCAGCATGTTGCATTTCAAACCGAGGTGCCATCGGTGGCGCAGAGAGCTGTATGGGCGCCGAATTCCCATTTCACCTCTCACTCTATGTTTGCAAGTGAAAATAATTGGTAGTATTTCTTCATTATTCAGTTTTAAATTAGCCACAGAAAACGTAGCATTCAATGCAGCAGATGTGTAATTTGCGGATATTTCGAAGGACAAGGTTGACTGTGGAAGCGGTGATGGATCAATTGGTGTCGTGAGCAGAAAACATGTTTTCTTCAGCGCAGCCACACTTGTGTCATTAAATCGTAGCGTACATGAAAAGTGAAATTTTTCAAACCACGAGGAGTGTGAAGAAATTTCGCATTAGTGAATAACCTTTTTTGAGCTTCTGGATTCCACCGCTTGCAGAGTTTATTAAAACAGATACTATGGGTTTTTTATTTAATCTTCAAAGTTTTGTTTTATTCTTAAAGGTAGCTACTTTTATTAAATCTACCAAACCAAATGCTGTTGACCTTGCTTATAGAGAAAGATCCTTCTAAATGAGGAAAAAAGCTAATTTCTGGAGTTTCTAAAATTGTTATCTACAGTGTTATTAGCTGTCAGTATCTTTCCTGCAGCCAGTGTTCATCATTAACAGAGCAGTTTGGATTTTAAAAAAATCAAGCTAACAGATGGTCTGGATTTTATGGCATCATGAGTTAAACACAAGTTCCTTGGAGAGGGTTTCTGTGGAGATGTTATGAGCAAAGAGCATCTTACCCTCTGCGTACGGTTTAGAGTTGTATGATAGTTTGCAAGATGATATATAAGAGAAATCCGAATCAGTAAAAATTAGTATTAAGAGGTTAAAGCTTCACAAGAACCAGGGAAAAGAAAAGCAGCCAAAAGATTCTGATCTCATCTCTAGTTTTAAATAACCATGAATTTATATGTAAATAATTCTGTTAGGAAAAATATGTAGTTTTTTTTTAGAAGCTTTTGCATAAAGATCTATTTTGGAGATAGGAATTAGTTTAAAATGAGATTTTCTTGGTTCTATAAACATCCAGGTAGTGTAAAGTCAAGTACAAGACCTGTAGCAACAATTCAAATAAGACGTGCCTGATTGAAAAGTTAGATTGTTATTTGAATCTTCCTGAATGTGCTTGCATATTTTCTATGGGGTTTTTTTTTGTTGTTGTTTTTTTTTTTTACTTGAACAAATAGTTAGGACTGGGTGTACTGTTGTGAGGCTGCTGGGTAAGGTGCAGGTTTCTTTAAAGATAGATGAACACCCACCTGCTCAAAATACTTAGATTCAGACCCAAAGGATGGAAATTTATAATAAATATATGCAACATTTGAGCTAGTGATCATGTTAAATTATGAGTAGGCAAAACATCCAGAGGGCTAAACAAGATTTCCATGGTTTCAACAAGAGGAAGGAGACAGGTGGCTTAACTTGGAGAGGAGGAGAGCATGTCAATGCAGTGAGTCAACAGAGAGGCTGACAAAGTGGATAAAGGCAATTTTATGTCTGTGCGCAATCAGCCTAGCTTGAAGCCCATTTTTCCAGGAGACTTTGTGAGGGCGTGTGGACCTCACAACATTAACATTGGAGGAGTAGAGTTGGCTTAGGTAGAACAGTAAGGACATCTTTCGGTCTGCCGGTTCATACGGGGACAGTTTGGGATGAACCAATCCACTGTTTTCCCTTGAAATACCAATACGCATATCTGAGATTTAGTATCGGTTGATACCGATCCGATACAGAAAAACAGTGCTGGACTGACTTAAAACATCAAACCTTTTTAAAAACACAGACATGAATGTACTAAATAACAAATTTTATATCTCTGGACAACACATTCTCACTCCCAACTCGTCATATATTGACAAGTTGGGATGATTTGGGACTCAGCGTCACATGTTGACGCGTCGGGTACCCACTTTGCGTCAATAGTTGACGAGAAGGGTTCTTTCAATGAATGCTGTACCGCTCCCTAAGCGTCCAAAACAAAAAATCTGGTTAGGGTTAGGGTAAAGGTTACGGTTGACCCCGTAACCCCTAAGACTCTCTCGCGTCAATTATTAATGCGAAGGGGGTACCCGACGCGTCAACATGTGACGCTGAGGGAACCTGCAAAAGTGTCAATATATGACGAGTAGGGAGTGGGAATGGGTTTCTCTGGACCAGTACAGCACACCTAAATATGCCAATAGCTTCACAAGCTTGGTCAAATATGTAAAAACAACACAACTTTAATTTATTCAGTCAATCAAATTGGGAGTACAACAGCCAATGTAAAATAAATAAAGAAACTGATTTTAAAAAAAAACAAAAAAAACAATAGGCTGACTCCCTTGGTCAAACTAAAAATAAACTTCAACTTTCAAATGGTTCAGAAAGTGCAGTCAGGAATTCTAAATATGATTTAAAATAAATAATTAAGCATAAAGTCACTCAGAGCAAAAAGCATAGAATTAGCCTGAACTGATCTGTTTGGGCACATTGTCACTGCTACCCAAACTAGGACTTTTTTCAGTATCGGACCAATAAAGATATTAATATCGGATCGATTAGCAATGTTTTGATAATCCGTTGACCAAAGTGGAGAGGTGTTACCTCATGGATCGTGTAACTTTTGCCCTCTGCTTGCTCACCTGCTGAAAGAGAAGCTGACATTCTGCTCAAGACTCATTTCCACGTGTTGTTTGCAGGCACCAATCAACACACCGCAGACATGGCTGCTGACACAAAGCATTAGATTTACTGTGAAAGTGAGCATGAATGACGCGCAGGTTGCTTTGGGATGTTATTTAGAACATGAGAGGAGGAAATCTCCTCCCCTGACGCCGCAGACGATGTGACCACTGTCCCGGTTTCATGATAATAGAAAAACAGCGCTGCACTGCTCCACTCTAACACCTCCCTGGTTAGATATGAACAAATGTGAGCAAGAGAGTGGGTATTATTAAAAACGATCAGTCAGTCAGATAGCAACTCGCAGTCTCATCGCGCTGCCAGCCCAAAGCCGTATGTGTCTCCACGGAGCCCCTAATATTGAAAAAAGACATGCCACACTCGGAGAAAATAGCTTGCCTTTAATATGCAGTAGAAGTAGAAACATTTTGTCTCCCTGGAGATATTAGACTTGAGCTCCCCATCTCTGATGGTTGGGTCTACATGGAAGCAGAGTCAAACAAAAATGTGAGTTTTTTTTTTTCTTTTCTTTTTTTCCTGCAATACTATGCAGGGTGAATTGAGGTAATGTGCACTGAATGTCTTTCTAAGTACTTCAGCTTTTCTTGCATACTGGTCTTCGCTGCAGTAAAATATATCTATGAGTAGAAAATGTCTGTTGATTTCCGAAGTTTGCACGGTAAAAATGAAATCAGTCACCTTCATCTCCAAACGTTCGTGCTATTCTCGGTAAATGACTTATTTTTCTCAGTGTCTGAGCCAAATGAATCAGAGCATTTGACCGTAACTGTTGATTGTATTGCATATCTGGAAAGCATTCACAGCACTTCACTTTTGCACATTTTATATTACAGCCCTATTCCAAATTGAATTAAAGTAATCTCTTTCCTCAAAACTGTACACAAAAATACCCCATTATGACAAAAGGTTTTTGAAGATTTTTTTCAAATGTATCAAAACTAGAAAACTGCTGTAACACAATAAAATACAGAAAATGTGAAGCGCTGTGAATACTTTCTGGAAAATTATAGTATTTCAGCTTCAATTCCAAACACAACAAATGTAGCATGATTTTGCTGCGCTATTTTAAGGATAAATGACATGATTATTTAAATCAGCATATATTTACAGTGAGAAACATGGAATGATTAGGTTTTAGAAATGGGACGTTCTTGATGTTTCCATTCGCTGTTGCAAATAACGTATGCGATTCTGGTCACACAGTTATCAGAAAAAATGTGCTAATGTGCATCAGTGGCAATGATGAAAAGCACTTGAGTAGAAATCAGTGTATGCCTTAGTCTCTTAAAATTCTTGTATAGCAAATTGCTGTTGTTGTCTCAAGCAAGTATTCACTTTTGTGTTAAATTTGAGGGTGACTGGGAACATTATAGAACTCTTAATTTACTGAATAGGGTGCCAGTATGTTAGATCTCCATGCTAGGAGACGTGAGCTAAAACACCATTGAAGAAGTAAAAATGATGTCCGACATTTTCCATCTTGCAACTATTTCAGTTACTAAATTACACTATTCAATGAAACAGCATCTGAGAGACTCTGGTAGATAAAAAGGAGTTTACATTTTTATCTTTGTATCCCCACAAAACGACATTTTCACTGACAGGACATCTAAAGGACGAAATTCGAACTTACAGAACTGGACTGCGATTGCGTTCAACGTGGATTCCAGGTACTTTACCATTCTGCGTTACTTTTTACTTTGCCAAAACAAAAACATCAATCTCCACAATTCACACACACTCCCCCTCGGTGCGTCTCTCCTCTCGTGTCTCACAACCTGATTCCAAAGATCAGTTGTCCAGGCAACTGCAACAGCTACTACGGCGACACATGCTGCGTGCAGCCAGGTTTAGATAAAAAGCACCTGAAAGGGGGTAATGCAAATGACCCTTTGCACACCATCAGAGATTCCCACAGAAACCTCAGGCACCAGATGCCCCCGGCATGTTTCTCCCAGCTACGGTTCAGCACCTTTGTGTGTTATTACTAGTGCACTCTGAAAGATCTCCAATCCTCAGATGAATATTTCAAACCAGTTTCACAGGTTTTTGTGTTTTTCATCTAACAGTGGATTTGGCCTTGTGAAAAACTAGTGTGTGCGTGTAATTTGACATATAACATGTATATAACCTGCATATTATATGTCATTTTCAAAAGCAAAGCAATTTAATTTTGAGGCTCGTGGTCAGATTGCCAACATAATCCTCCATGTCAAACATTCAGTCGGCACTTTCACACAATATATTTCACAATATATCAGCGTCTGACGTAATACACAGAGAGGAGTCATGCCACAGTGTGGGAATGTTGAAAGTTGAGTTTACATTAAAGCACAATGTCTGAAAGAAACACACGCCATGCATGTGCACTCACATCCAGTTCAGCCCCAGTCCTGTGTTTGAGGAGTGCATATACACACCATTACAGTGTTAAATGTTTTCTTTTAAAGCATTCAGAATGTCGGGTTGACTATCATTGAGGCATTAGCTCCTAACATTGTGCACAGTCCCCTCTATCACCTTCACAATAATCTCTTTCGACAAACTTTGAGTGAACTTCTGTGCACAAAATATTTTCATTCAGCAAGGCGAAAATTGGCTCTAAGAAGAGTTCACCTCCAGAGGAAGGAACAGAGCAGAAAGAAATGTAATGATGGGGAAATTTTATTTTGTAGGCTGTGTTGTTCCTCCTAAGGCACAGTTCCTCGCAACAACTTTTTTTTTTCTCTCAGTTTGTCACTTTACAGCCAGAGTGTTCATATTTAATTGGTATTTTATGTGATGGACCAACACAGAGTAGTGTGTAATTGGAAAGTTGTTTAAAGGTTTTACAAATAAATATGAAGTATATATATGTTCTACATTTTAGTAAAGCTCCAAAATGTTTATTTTATTTTGCTCACTAGAAGGTGTCTTGTTCTTGTGGAGATATTGTTAAGGTTTTCCCTGGGGATTTCCATGTGTTTACCTCCATCCATCGTCCATCAAATATGACCAGCATTTCCATCCCTGAAGTAAAGGATACCCCACAACATCATGCTGCCGTTGTCAAATTTTATCATAAAGATGATGGGACCGGGGTTGTGTGCTGTGTGTACACAAAACATTTTGCATGCGGATCAAAAAGTTCAGTTTTGATCTCATCTAATCAGAGCACCTTCTTCACCATATTTGCTGTGTCTTAGATCTGAAAAGGACAGATTTGTGGATTATGTGTAGTACGGTCAATATAATCCCCCCCCCTGAGTTGTGGAAATCAGTTTCTCCTCCAGAGTCACTGTAGTGTTTTCCACAATGATGTTTAAATCACAAATGAAGTTGCAGCTTGTTGAACTATCCTCATGAATATGTGGCGAAAGATGAAATGAGAGAGAATACACTACACACTACCCAATGAAAGGGAATCAAGCTCACTAAAATAACATTTCAGCAAAATTAAGCAATAACATGCAAACTCATCAGCAGAAACTGTCATATGAAGTAATGTACGACATTCCTGCCTGATAATTCAGCACGGATTGCATTTGATTATATTTCCATACTGCCTCTTTCATTGTGGAACTTTTCTTGCGAAAATCGAAAAACCGGAAGTACGCGATCGGAACCGGAAGTATATTGTACCGATAATATTTTTTAACAAAAAACTTAATTTTTCTTCTAAACAGCGAGTAATGACATTTAAAAACATAGAACATATTTTAAGAATTGTTTATTCAGCCTGTTAACATATTTATTCAGATAAACGCCTTAAGGGCAACACAGTTAGAATACGCTTTAAAACTTAATTAATCCCGTCTTTGCTAGTCTTGTTAGTTGAATTAGACGGCCATGTTTTGGAGGGTTTGTAGTTGTGCCACACTCTTTCTGTATTTGGTTGATCATTATAATGGTGGTCTGTGAGATACTCAAAGCTTGGAATATTGTTCCGTACAACTTCCTCACAGATTTGTCTGTTGTGATCTTTGCTGACAGGACCTGTGACCCAATAAATTAATCTGTGTCATTAAACATATGAAAATGTGCAGAAATATTTTTAAATGGACATGACAGCCTCTTTTAAATACAAATCAAAGCCCCCTAATCACAGTTTGGTGACTTTGGCAGCATACCCAGGCATCCACTGCGAGAGAAGTCGAACAGGAGATGAAATTGTCTTTTACTATGTTCCTACTTTCCCCGCGTCTATTTCATTTCTTGTCATTTTCTCTCTCACTTTCTCCACGTCGGCCCTCTCCTCTCGCTGTCTGGCTGTTGAAAGCCCTCGCTTTTCACCACTTCAATCCTCTGCAGGTTGCGGTGGCATACCGGGCGCCGCTTTCTGGTTGTCAAACTAAAACGGATGCATGATGCCAGGGAGAAATTAGAAACTCTCGTCAGCAAGCACCAAGCGTGCTCTGTTTCTCTATTCAGGGGTGATACAATTCTCTTCTCCTTCGAGGTAAAGGAGGGAAGAAAACAAACCAAAAATAAAAAATAAAAATTGTGATACAGAGATGGCTAGGCTTACACTCTGCAAAATTTGGAGATTTATTGTTTGATAGAGCTGCATTTGCATATGAGAAGCAGAGTTGGTTCTATTTGTTTATACATGTGGGAATGGGTTGTGGGAGAAGAGGAAGGGATTTAATTGAGTGCCCACACAAGCGTGTATACTCACCAATTAAGCAAAGCGAAAAACTTTTGGAGTCGCTGCACAGCAAATACACAATCACTTATTACACAGCCGCAAATGTGTTTTGTGTCACTTTGACCTGAACTCCATAACCTCTCCTCTCTCTGTGTCTCTCGGTCTTCCCAGAAGAAATGTGATGTATCGCTCTTCCCGAACTTCACCCTACGCATATAAATTTTTCTGTAACTTTTTTCCCTCTCGGTTCTGAAAACGGCGTGCAGGATTTGTGAATATTTATTCTGACCTCGAATAAACCAACAGCCTTTGGAGATAATCCTGGGTCCCTCACAGAAGAAAGTGAAGAAAATCCACGAGAGCGTGAGTGACTGTTGGAAAATCGTCATTGACTTCTCTCTCCTATTTCTCTTCGTGACACTTGGTCCAGAAGAGGGGGGGGACGGCAGCCGAAGAGGAGCAGCGTGGTGCACTGCGCTTTAGCGAGAGAGAGAGAAAGAGGCTGTGATTATGACTGGCAGTACAGATTCAACAGTGAAAGGGAAGAATGGCAGGCCCAGACACAAGAGCAGCAATCGCAACGCATGTCACATCGATCAAGCCACAGTGAAAGAAGTTGGGAATGGGGTCAGCTCCCCGTGCTTCTCTCCCAGTGTCTTAGCTCGGAGCGCCGGCTCCAATTTTCACCGCTATCGTTTGTTTGGTCTCTCTCCGTCGCTTTCATCGTCTTTTCATCCTGTCGGTCTCTGTTTCACTCTGACTCCTCAGAGCGAATGCGAGCGAATTCTCTTTCCAAACTTCAGAAATCCCTGCAGAGTTCACACTTTTTATTGTCAGGGGAGTAAAGTTAGGACCGAGTCACTCTCCAACAAGGTTTTTTGGGGGATTTTGTGTGCTGTGAAAACTTTGATATGTATGATGCTGGCACTGTGTATCTATTTAAAATGACTAAGGGTGTACTGAATGCCTTAGGCTTTGCCTCTTTGCTAAGTCATTCTCCATTTTATGCCCACACACTTCCATTGTGTTCTGTTCTACCCCAATCTCCTGCACAGAGCAAGGTTTTAGCTGTAGGCAAGTACTTTGATGACTACTGTAAATAAATGATCAAATAACTGCACAGATCTTGTGTTTGATTTATTTCAGGTGTATTTTATGATCTAAAAACTTTATATTATATTCTTTGTTCCTGTCTGACCCCCATCTGGACAAGTTCACCTTTGTGAAATATGTCTGACAATAACCCCTAACCAAAACACACAAAATGCCCTGCGGCAGACGGCACTGTTTTCTCCCTGAAAGAGTTGGACATATAACAACCAAAATGGCAAAAGTATGAAATGCCCAATGGGCACTGTAACCAGCACCCGATATGAGATGATGCATAATGCTAGTCCGTGGATATGACACGATGTGTTTACTGGTACAAAATGAAAGACACCTGATGGAAAATTGCAACTCCTATGTGCAAAATATGGATATAAATTAGTGAGAGGGGCGACTCGACACAGAGCCAAACATTAACCTCTAAATCTTGAAATAAACAGGACATGCAGCAAAGAAACTTTTACCCACTTTGTTGTGCAAGAAACACAATGAAAGACTTGGCAGATAAGAAGATACTGGAGCATTCAACATCAGCCCATAATATGACAAGGAGGGTTTTTTTTTCAAAACTGACACTAAATCAGACTTTCAGCCTGCGAATAAATGATCTGGAGGAGGAAAAATGAAGCATTCAAAGACCAAACACCTGCAGTGAAACATGGTGGTGGCTCAGTGGTGCTCTGTGGCTTCTTTTGACTCTTCTGGCACAGGAAACCCACAGGATGTAGGAGGCAAGATGGATTCAATCCGGTATCAGGAAATCTAAAACTATCTGTAAACATGAAGGCGTTTGTTCAGGAGAAGTGGGCTGAGATTCCTCAGGAATGCTGCCAAAAGGTTTCATCCGGCTAGGTGTTGTATTTACAGCAGCTTCTAATGGCAAACGCAGAGAAGAGGCTTATCATGAAATCGCCAAATAATTCTTGTAATGTAAACTGGCATTCTGCGATTAATTGGGAGTACAAAAAATGTAAATATGAGCTGAGTTTAACTATTTCAGCTATTTTTGTTTTATTGGTTTATTGTAAACAACTACTAGTTTGTATATTTTTCCCCGCAAAAAACAAACATGTGACAGAGTGGGGTGGGTCATTTTATCATAAGCTGCAAGTGAGCTGATTAGAAACTGGTGACAGAAATAAAGTCCTCTGTAAAATTTGTAGAAATTTGTAAAAAAGTCCATAAATATGGATTTTACCATATTTCTACTGTAAATTTTGTTTTTTATAACCATAGCTGTCGGTATTTTACCGTAAATTTGAGATTTTATTTTTTTTTTTACAGTGCAGAAACAGGAAGTAAGCTTAACGAATGCACCAGTTACTTTAATGTTTGTTTTACTGTTTTAAACGAGTAAAACAAACAGATGTGTTATCAAAAGCTAAATTTCCATTCTAAATCTCTGTGTATCTTTGTTGTTAGCTCCAGCATGTGAAGCTAACACTTGAGCGTCATCTAAATGGAATGCAGCCCTTGTTAATACGTTTGTCTTCGCCATGCATTTGTCTGTCGGTACGGGGGAAACATTAGTGAAACACAACAAAGCATGCAATAACAGAACAAAAAACCAAGAATACAGGAAAACAAAGTTAAAGCACAAAACAAAAACTATATGAGTAAACATGTAGTCTATGAACACTTATCTAAAGAGAAACCTTAATAAGAGTTGATGCTCGAAATAAACAAGTGAGTTTTGTTGCACCTGAAATAAAATTGAAAAGGGAAGACATTGCTCAAAAAACATCCCGTCTTTAATTTTAGTCATCACTGCAATACCTTTAGTCGTTTATTTGACAAAGAACAGAAACACAAAAGTAATCAGGGCTCTGGCAGCGTCCTCGGCGACAGCCGCTCCAGTAAGTAAATGCCTCTGTTAGCAGCCGCTGCTGCTACTATCTCACCAAAGTAGTCTCTCAGTGTTTGGCACAATCAGCACTGCACGGTTATAAACAATGTATTAAAACTCCAGCAAACAGTGATTTTACATCTGATAAAGTGAAAAGATATTTTATCATTTCTACAAATATAGGAACCCTGGAAGGCTGTTGTTGTTGGCAACCCTAATCTGTGGCTTGGCGGGTGATAGCATCAGTCGTGCACTAATGAAACAATTTTATCTTCTCCGCAGATATTAAACTGGGTGAACAACATTTGAACATCAACTATTACAAAACCTGAACCCGTCTGAACAGTTATTGATTGATTATCAGCGACTGAACACATCATGCAGCTGCCAACCACTGCACCTCACAGGAGGAGTATTAAAAACCTTTTAACTATTTTACAATTTTTTTTACCTCATGACAATAAACTCAGTGGTCGAAACAAAACATTGTGTTAGTTTGTGAAGAATGAAAAGGATAAATGGTTTACTTATTTTCTTATAAATAAAAGAGTGAGAAGGGAGAAGCTTCAGACGTTCTCCGTCCAGTCTGACGTTAGTTGAGTTGTTTTACAAAGCAGAGCAAAAATCACCATGTATAAAGTTTGTAGAGAAGTATCCCAAAAGACACATTCGTATCGAAAAGTTGTTTTAGTCCTGACTCAGGAAGACTGAATACAAGCACAAAATACCAATGACGTACGATGAAGCTAGAGGCTATAATGTGACAAAGTTCAAGGGATAGGAATGCTGGTTTGAGCGATATCACACTAGTGTTGTTTATTTGTTTAGCCTTACTAAGGTAGCCTATGTTGTTAAGCTGGAAAATAATTTTTTTCTGACATTTACAGGAAACCCTTGGCTGTGCCAAAAATCAAATTTTGAGGCTAAAGATCTCCCATACAAGCCAAAATGTTTGCACTGCAGATCCAAAAATGCACAAAACACCATTCCTCAGCTCTGCCGTAGTCATATTCACGTGATTATGGCAGAAAATACAGAGGCGTTTAAGGTCTCTGAATTTTGGACATCTTGGACAAACGGTGCTAATCAACTACATAACCCCTCCAGCCTCTTTTCCCCGTCCTCTCTGCTCCTTCTTATCTCCTTCCTCTTATTAAAACAAGTTAAAGAAAGTTCTGCCCTGCATTCTATTGCACTGTCAAGTACGCCTAATTAAACTTTAGGGTTTTAATGTGCCATCGTTCAAATGCTCAGTCTGTGTGCTGCTCAGTCCAAACTGCCCTCCCTGAAACGCTTATCTCAACCTCCTCCGCCGCTCTCCTGGTGGAGAGGAAGACGGGCTCTGTGGCAGATTTGTAAAGTTGGGCCGTTAAGGCGAAAGGACATGAACTCTTAATAACACAGAAAAAAAAAAAAAAAACTTCACATGGAGCCAGCTGGGACTTTCATCATCGGCCGAGAGACAGAGCAGCAGAGAAACCAAGAGACAAAGGGCGAGCGGCGAGAAAGAGAGCCAGAATTTAAAGAAGAAGAAAAAAAAGAAAAGTTGCTAGCCTGGATGGGGCCGGGTGACATCAATAGCATCCCAAGCAGGGCCACAAATTAGCAGGGCAAGAAGCAGCACAGCATGGGATGCGACAGCTGGGGCCCGGTGCGCGCCGCCACCAGGGGATTAACAAGGTTTCAGGATCTGACACAGAGGGGATGAACGTCACGGGCAGAATAAAGAGCAACACAGGGATTAGAGAGCTTCCAAACACTCCACCAACACTCATGAAGGGCTTAAAGGGCCAGCGATATTATTAATGAAAGGACAGAGAGCCCAAGAAGAAGACAGAGAGATAAGCCTGGAGGGTCATCTTTTGATTATGCTCATCCTGACCCTCTTGCATTGCCGCTCGGCATCCCAACGATCACACCTTGCTCGTACACCGAACATTAAAAGTCAATGAGTGGCGGTCTAGAGCAGCAAACCGGTCATGTGTTGATCACAGGGCGTACCATGCAGCAGACAGAGATGGCCGACATCTGAGCGATGTACTGTATGTTCAATTCATGCCACTCTCCAAAGATTAGGCCTGAATTATTCATCTGACAGTTGTGGTGAAAAAAAAAAGAGAGAGAAAGAAATCCCAAACGCATATTTGAATATTTGTATTCTACCGTACAGCTACAGCGGAGAAAACAAGATAGGATTTATAGCGGGGCGAATGTGGGAGTGCTGCTGGGTTATTTGTTCGGGTTCGTATCCCGCATTCAGATTTCAGATGTACTCCATGGCCACAACGATGTATCTTGTTTTGCAAAAAGGTTGCTTCAGATGTTCAGACTCATTTTTTCCCCCCTTCTCTTCATCATGAATAATCTCTGTTTTCAAATACGACGCTGACAATACTTATGTGCAAAAATCATTAGTAAAGTTAAAACCTTTATATGAGTAAAAGAAACTGAAATGTGACAGATTATAGAGCCCCTTAACAATCTCAGTAAAGTAAATGTAACTCAGACATTTTTTACATTTATAGAAGTGGATAGGGCTCTACCATCACAAACGTAACCATGTGGAGTTTCTTGGACTCTGTTGGGACGTTACGTTAAAACACATGTGTTGGTCAAATGAGACTAAGTTTGAGCTTTTAGGCAGCGGACAAACCAACAGGGTCTGATGTAAATAAATGATAAATATGTGCGAAAACACTCCATCAGTTAACGGCTTAGTTTGGATACTTTAAATGGAGGTTTTAGAAAGTAAGTGAATGATGTCACATGATCGTGACCGTGATGGAAACTAAATTTTTGAAGTGATGTGAGTTGACGCTTAGTGAGGTGTATGTTGTCTGTTTTGGCTGACTTGTGCCGTTTGAAAAGAGCTCAAACTGAAAATGGTCATATCGGTGGGATATAACTCAATGTGTAATGTTGAGTTATATATTACACATTGAGTTGAGTTATGCCAGATCTTAACTGGCATACTCATCTCCACTAAGATCGACACTGCTTTTCAGCCAAATATCGCATGTGTTTCTAGTGGATGAACCTTACAGTCGTATCGATCGATCAGCCGATTGTGAGTCGGTTGGGGTAATCTGAATACAAAGACGAGACCAGGAAAGTGCAGGAAAGTGCCATCTTCAGTGCTGCTGCAGAGTTGAGAGTCTTCTGACACAAAATCCAAAAGTTTTCATGGACTACTGAGTTGCAGCTGTTCTACGTGGATGTTGTTTAGCTCACAAAACATCACCACATGGATCTTTGGTTTGCTTTTGAAGTTGGGGATTGCTTAAATTCCCTGACATCGGGTTCTGAATGTGATTAGCCGAATCTCACTTCAACAGTCTGAACTAAAACTTTAAGTATGGTGGAGGATCTGTGACTCTTTGAGTCATTTTCTCTCCCATGGGTCATGGGGACCTCGTTAGGCTGTGAAATACATTTAAATGCCAATTTTAAGTAAAAATCAGATTCTCTCTACCTGTAAAGTTGAAAATAGTTAATTGCTGGGTCCATTACCACAATGTTGATCCATAAAGCTGAATATTCTGCTCTCTTCTCTTCAGGTAAGATGAAAAGAAGATTGACCAAGGAGAGATTATCGAAAGGCTGTAAAACCAACAAGTTTTTTTAAGGCTGTTTACATATTTTAATTATGGCTGAAAATAAATGTGACCAATATTGCAGATAATATTGCAGCTTCAATGGGATGTCTGGCCAAGCACTAGAAAGCTTTGACAAAGAGAAAACCTTTATTTTGTTTTTAAAACAACAACGCCAGATAAAATACAATATACACCAATTCAGCGAAGAACGTTTTATTTAAGCTGGCACGCAAAACTTCAACATTTAAAGAATAACACTTTTCATGAACATCCAAAGTGCCGCTTTTTACGTGATAACGATGCTGCCTCAGAGCCAAATGGGACACCCTGCACAGGAAGGCGCTGGGAGATAAGTTAAGCTGTTGTTTAGGAACATGGAGTTATCATCTCCACCCCTCTCCTCATCCTCCTCATCCTCGTCCTCTTAGCTCCCAGCGCGACGCTGAGGGAGTCTTTATCAACTGAGAGTTTACTACTTATCAGTGCGTGGCTGCCATAGATCAAGGGCATAAATGGATTTACCGCCGGGGGAAAAAAATGCTCTTTGATAAACTTCAGCTGAAGCTTAATGAGAGCATATTTATGTCTACGGATCGGTCTTGGTTATCTCTTTTGGTCTGTATCATCCTCGGCTCTGGGCAGAGGATGGGTGTACGCAGGATGGAAGCATGGAGAAACATAACAATCCACAAAATGTCCACATCTTTACTCGTTGCAGAGGTCAAGTCTGCAAAGCAAACAACGCAGACAGGTGTTGAAAAGAGCTCAAAGTCCGAAATTCACAGAAAACAGGAGAGGGAAGTGAATAAAGCAAGAGAAGATGAGATCGTTGATTCACAATAGTTTATATGCAAAGCAGATTGTCTGAGTGGTTGTTTGTTTTAAAGTCTAAAATCCGAAAACTCGATATAAAATAATATTTTTGGGGGTTGGTGGGAACCTGCAGAGACTGAACAAATGAAAATGTTTGTGTTCATTGTTTTTTTCTTCTTTTTTTCCAGGGGTCATGCATTGTGTGTCATCTGAGGATGGACAAAAGCATTGCCTGTTTCCTTCCTCACAGCGTGGACATCCCCTCTCAGTGTTTGCTCCACATGCCTTTGGAATTCCTCTTCAAACTCTTCTGGAGATCAATCGCTTGGTGCACAGCTGTCATTCCTCTCACGGTTTGCAAACACAGAAGTGTCCAGCTATGCCCGAAATGTCACACTTTCCTCATCCGAGTGAATTTCTACCACGGTCCTGAAACATTCCTGGGGGTATTCTGGTGAAAATGTACAAGTTTGCTTCTTTACTTGTTTGAATGTGTGAAAATATTTTTTCAGAAATGTTGTGTTAATTTTACGCCACATGTAACGGGACGCAGCTGGTCACTTCCGGGAAGGCTCACCACTCCTTCCTGTTTTCTCCATTTGGGGATAACAACTGTAACTGATATTTTAGCTTCTAAACGCCATATTTTCCTGATTATTTTAGATATGCAAAAAAAAAAAAAAAATTTCTATGAAGGAATTTGAAGTTATGTTCCTTGAACACTGAACTGTAGAATAAATATAAGACTGTAAGAAAACCTGAGAGAAGCTGCAAAATACTTGAATGTTTAGATGTTTAGATCAAAGTGTAGTTGTGTGTTAAAATGGCCTAGTCAAAGTCCACATTGAAAACCTATGTTCAGAGATGCTTTTCATCTGAGCTTGGGCTATTTTACAAATAAGAATTACGGTAGATTTTTATACAACGAACAATTTCATTCTCTAGAGGTGCAAAAATGGTGGAGCTGCAGCCTAAAAGACCTGAAAGCAATATTTCACTTTTTGTTTTTGATTTTTTGTTTTGTTTTTTTTACACTATTTTACACTCTCTATTTGTTAGCAAAAATTGAAAACAATTACGCCAGTTACAATTTGGTGCAACTTTGTTTTTGTCTGCCTCATAAAATCTAAAAGGCATCAATTGAATTTGTGGCTACAGCATGTAAAGAAACGTAAAGAACATCAAGGGGTGTAGATACTTTTGAAAGTCACCGCGCGCATGCATACAAAGACCTAGTAGCATTGGCAAGATGCACGAGGCATCTTTAAATGCCAGTGTGTGGAGCTGGATCAGTTTACTGTACATCTCTGACTGACGCCACAAAGAAGAGGCTTGTTACAATTACTGTGCATCTGTACTCTTGTCAAAACTGCTGACAGGTGCGCTGGAGAATTTAATTTGCACGAACAGACCCTGGTAGATGAAACACTGCAATACCGATGAAATAGTTCCCTGTAATTGCAGTGGTGATGGTGAAGGCACTTCTTTTTCTCTTTAGAAAAAAATGAAAGGTTTGATGGGAAAGTCATAAAATCAGTAAAAACACGTCTTAATTGCTTCCTTTGTCTCAGTGTGCCTTGTTGAAAAATGGAACCAGGAGCTTTTTGTTGACAAATCTCAAATGCTGACCTTAAAGCCGAGGCATTAGCCCAGCTTCGGAGAAAACGCACGCGCTCTGAAGGCAACCGAGCAACCATTACTGCCTCTCATTTTCATATTGACATTTTAATCATTAGCTACAGTATTTCTGACTGATGTGTGAGGAGGGGAATTATGTGTACACACAGATACGTGCTCACGGCGCGGGGGATGTAATACGTCTTCGTAATTAGTCTCATAATTATAAGGCAATAAACTGCGCACACATGGGAAACTGATCCATCTCTGGGATTCGGCAATTACCGCGCTAAAATATGTTGTTTCATTACAAATCACCGAGAAGCAAAAGGTGCAGCACCGACGTCGTCTTGGTTTGTGTTCACAAAAAGTGTGTGGCGTTCACAGTCACACGCCAACGAGGGATGTTTACACGGTTTATCCAGGCTGCCTCTTCAAGTGGACGCGGGGTCAGTTCAGATTTAGCCTCATTTAAATGGCCGTCCTGCTATTTTTTTGTTTGTTTTCCCCCCTTGTCTTCCTGTTTCCGTGGCCCCGTCTAGACCACTCCGCCCTACTCTCCCGATTGGCGATACGCCAGGGACTTGTCTTCGAGTTCTCATCCATCTGGTCGATGTGGTAATATCAGACAGCCACTGAGTGAGTCTAAATTGGCTTTGCCTCTATTAGTTCCAGCGGTGCCTCATTATCAGCAGCCAAGATGTCGTCGCCCAGACCTCCTCCACTCCGTCACCCGCTTTGCTCGCTCGCGCGCACTGACCTCGCAGGTACGCACGAGCGCATAGCGTCGCTCTCGCAGTCTCAGGCACTCCGACACTGCTGCTCCCATTACCACCACGTCTTTGATTAAGCCAGCGGGTTGTTTAGGTTGCAGCTGAGAGCATCTGCTTTCATAGCAAACACCGACAAAAGTTGAGGTGATGTTTATCAGCTGGAGGGGGGGAGAGAATAGGAAATTAGAGTTATTTTCACTGGTGGGTTAGCTTGCGTCGAGGATAATGTGGAGGATCATTCATGACAGCGAGAGCGTTTCTTCAAATTAGTCCTGTGGTGTAAATAGGAATGATTTAATTGATTTATTAAGACTGAGTGTCTCGCATTGATGCGCCTGCATAAAACATCAGCAAAGTGCAAGCTCCAGATTAGCAAAACCAGTTTCTAAAAATTGTGGGATAGTAAAGGAAGATATGTTTAATAAAGAAAAGTGGATGCTTGCTCAGGTCAATGTTGGTTTATCTTTTTATTTGATGATCTTTCCACAAAACAACACATAAGCAAGTATTGGTGTGGTATGATATTATATTTCTAAATGTCTGATGAGACATTAATTGTAACACATAATGTTGCAATTAAGCAACATTATGTGTTTTACTTAGCAAATTGAGTTGCTGCAATATTAAATAGGACGCCATATGCATGTAACAAATCACTTTCTCCAGCTCAAATCTCAACTCCCGTGGGGAAGACCGAAGAGCTGCCAAAGAATCTCAGGGAAGAGGAAGCGGAGATGCTAGAGTGGATATAAATGAAATTTATATGAACAAGACGGCAATGTTCTTTGAAAGTCTCACATCTGATCGCTGTGACGCTAGCACACGCTTTTCGGTTTGCATGGATTGGTGCGGAGAGGGAGGACTTGTTCTTACCAACCACATTGCTCTCCCTGTAAAATTATTTTTGCAAGCCTCTTCGGTGTGCATTTAGAGAGCTGTCTCATCGTTAGCTGCCTTCCAAGCTGCAGAAACCAAACCTCACATGTTGTTGTAGATATATTTTGCAGCAGAGGTCTCCACGAAAGCCACAGAACGTGCTTTTGACGCCGACTAACCATGTGCAGACATTCAGACCAAAGAGGCAACAGCGTAGAAGTAGAAACACATGAGTCACAGATAACATGCAAACGAAAGCGGGAGAAAGCGGGGAGGTTAAGAACAAGTAACACGGAAGGAACAGAAATGGGTTTCCTGTTCTGCAGCATTAGAAAACAAAGGATCGGCCCCGACGGTTAGAGGAGCAGGATCATGAAATGAAAATTACAGAGCACCAGAAGGCTGATACGTGTTAATTGCATTCCCAGGGATTGGGTAGGAAGGTCTCCCTTGGTATTATGGCCCCATTTGCCAAGGCAAGCATGTGCTGCACAATAAATTTGCACATTTATTTTTTCCTATTATGAATCTGATCTTATCTTGGCATCCCAAGGCCCATTTCACAGAACCATACAGGAAGTTCTTCATACTGGTTTTTCCACATCCTGCTGTGTTGTGACCACAAAATTCAAAGGTTTTATTGGGATTTTAGAAAACAGACCAACATATAGCAGAGCAATACGTCAAAGTGGAAAGAAAAGCAGATGGGGTTTTTTTCCTCTTAATTATGAACAAAAATCTGATAAGCGTGTTATGTTTGTCAAAACATATTAACCCCCTGAAGCCTGACACTATTTAATAAAATTCAGTGAAAGCAACAATGAAAACAGCAGTCAGTTCAAAGATAACATTTTGGGAAGAGTTAAAACCAACACTATTGGATAGAGCAATTTAAAAATAAATCCTACAAATCAATGAAAATTAAAAAAAAATTTTTTTGGTCTCTTACATAACATCCTAAAAATATGCTTTAAAGTTTGTAGCTAAGAGGTGACAGTGTGTGGAAAGCTCAAGCAGCATGAATTGTGTATAAAAATACAGAATTGGTTAGGGTTGGTGTCAGTACCCTCTCTGTAAAGAAATCCATCTCCAAGAGGCGGTATTGAAAAAAGAAATGAAAACATCAATGAGAGGGGAGAAAGAAAAATAATGAGCAATTTCTTCACTTATGTAACATCATCCATATAAAAAGGACCTACAACTGTATAATTAGCCGGATTCGGCTTGCTGCTGAATGGAAATCGTGCTTCTTCGAGTGTCGTTTTCTCACATCGTCAAGTCTGTGGCAGTTGGGGATAAAAGGCAGGAAATCCTGTGTTGACTCAGAATAAGACGAACGTCGATCGCTGAATCAGGCGGCTGTGAATAATAGAAGAGACGAGCAGGTCAGAGAGCCTGAAGGCAACATCTCAGTTCAACTGTGAGTCTTTAGAAGTCACTGTTGTTCTCTCCCAGGACAGACATCATACTTTCTATCTCTTCTGCAGTTTTACTTGTTTCTTCTTCCCTCCTGATGAGTTTATCCGTCCCCTCCGGCTCTTGGTTTTTATGTAAACCAAACTACTCCAGCTGACCTGATCTGGAAGCTCAAACTAGAAGAAAAAGGCCTGATTGGTTCAAGGATTTACACTCTACCATATCAGACCCGGTGTTAGTACTTTCTCAAGCAGCAAAGGAAGGAGCAGGTTTCCCCTGCTCCTTCCTTTGAAACGTCACAATTTCTTGGAAATGATCGGCAGTCACTTTTAACAGTCCACTCTATTTCTCAAACAAAGAGGAGGAAATCACAGGTTCTTTTGCATCTGCGCCGCATTTGATTGCAGTGGAGCAGGCAGAGCTGAAGAAAACAGCTGTTTAAGAGTCGACTGTGGGAACGTCGCCTTCACAAAGACGAGTTGCGTTCAGGACACGGGGAGGGACTGGACTTAGCCATTGTGAAGCCGAAAAGAAAAACAACATATCCGACATCCGGAAGAGAAAGAATCACAACACAGTGCCAGACTGAGACCAAACACAGCCCAGAGAATGTCACACCAACATATGGCATTAACTCGGTGTGAAGGATGTTGTTCTGGGAGGATATGAAGCAGAGAAAACAGAGAAAATAGTAAAGTTAAAGAAGGCCAGGTGGAAGTTTCCACACTGGGGGTGGAAACGAGATCTTAACTTAGATGTGGAGCTCTGTCATTGTCTCGACTGACAGGAAATGGAAATGTCACGTCTAAAAATGATTCAGGTGAGTAGGCTTAAAAAAAAAAAAAAACACCACTGCACTCTGGCCTCCCATTTAAGCAGCAAACTGTTTAAGAAGCAAGGAGGTGCTTGTTAAATGCATCGGTCTCAGAACACGGGAGAACAAACAGCTTCATGGAGACCAAGGTACACAGCGGGCAGGTCGGGGAGAAAGTTGTCGGAGAAGTTTGTCGTTAATCCAAAAAGCAAAGTCAAAAGCTTTGCACGTCTCACTGAAAAGCTGTTGAATTGACCGTCTGAAAATGGAGAAAGTGTGGGGCGGCTGCAAGCATTTAAAACTACGCTTGTCTACCTAAACGTACAGGATTTATGCCTGTGATTGCACGCCACAACATTCATAAGCCCCAAAACACAAATACTGCTCTTAGAAACACCCTTCTTTTTGACACAAGACACATAAAAAAAAGTGTGACTTGTGTCACTAAGCTGCTCACAATATCTGCATTTAAGCATATTTTTACATTATACATTGATGCTCTCGTTGAACATTTATTTGTCTCAATGATGGTGTTGGGGGATTTTAAACGTCATTAACTTGAATTTGTCGTGACAACAATAAATCAACGTTCTTATCATGATAAGAAACGAATCCTGATAACTGATAAGCGATACGATAAACGCCCACACCTAATTAAAATCAATTCCCACATCAAAATGATTCACTATTTTGTGTTGGTCTAGACCACAGGCGTCAAACTGCCCTGAACCTTTTAGATGTGCCTCTGCTGCACTACACCTGAACAGAATCATTAGATCATTAAGGCTCTGGAGAACTGATCTACACAAGAAGGAGGTAATTAATCCATTTCATTCCAGTGTTTTGTACCTGTGGCACATCTACAAACTGCAGGACAGCGGCCCTGGAGGCCTGGAGTTTGAGACCCCTGGTCTAGATTGAAGATTAATTTGGCAATGTGTTTGAATATTTCAGTTAAGCTGATTTTTTATAAACTATTAATCGTCACAAAGGCAGAGAATCCTCCTAAATCACATGATCGGCATGGCTGATTTTATGGAATGAGAAACACTGAAAAGCTGCCGCAGAGACGACAGATTATCTGACATGCATACACCGTCATTTGCAACAAGCTTTCTAAGTTCCCCCACTTCCTCTTGATGGAAGCCCATTCTTCTAAAGTTGAGGTGCACTTTGCCGGTGTGCAGGAAGTCTGTTCTGATAACAGCATTTTGTAAACAACGGGGTGGGCTTGATTTGGGCCCTGGCTTGTCCCCAGCTGCTGAACCGTTGCCAGTTTCGCTTGAAGGGTGTGGGCTTTCCTCCAGCACTCCAAAGGGAACAAAGGGAGCCTCTCTGGCCAAAAGACTGGCACGCCTGAGCCAAGAGCCCAAACCAAATGCTTCCCAAGGTTTTACACATATTAAATCACAGTAGGAGAAGGTTTAGAAATGGATTACAATTCAGGTTTATACGCAGAGCAGGAGGCGCTTTAGCAGCTTGAGCTCTGGTGTATGAAAAAATAACTTTATGTACTTTTTAAATTATTTTTCATTGCGATACAAAGTATGTCTGTTAATATTTGGTAGTGCTGTCAAGTTTTGAGTTTTCGAGGAGGGGAAATAAAGCCTACTGTTGCCTACCAACCAATGTGTATTTTTAAAGCTTTTGTGTATAATAATGATAAGTTATATGCAGTTGTGTAAATAATGTTATTAAACGTAAAAGAGTGGATTATGCAAGATCTTGTTCATGTATTCGAAACATTAAAAAAAAAGAAAACATTAAACAGCTTCGCTGTGTGCACACACACGTTCTTCAACCTGCCATGGATTCAAATATTTAAACATTTTGTGAAATGTAAAAGTAGGAATTTATTTTCCAGATCATTGCGTAAAACATGCAGTGTGTTAAAAAAAAAAAAAAAAAACAACACACACACACAAACCCCTCTGGTCAGCTAGGACCCCCAAAAAATAAAATGATAAACTTGTAAATGAGCACGACATGATCCCTTTCAAAATAGTGGGACTAAACGCGAAACCGCTTTAATGATTACAGGGACTCGTTTAATTGCTTGTCTCCTGTGGAGTTTTAAATCATTAGGATTGCCACAAGCCAACCAACTCCCTTTCCGGTCTGCGTCACGTGTGGCCACTTTCACATGAATTTACTTTTCAACACTTTTTTTTTGGCAATGTCCAATTTGTCATCCAACCTTAGGAACAAAGGTGATGAAGATTCCAAGAGTCATTTGAAAACTCATAACTCAAAAAAAAGAGATGTTTTTTTGTTTAGCTTTTTTTTTTATGAGATGACAAAACTGCTCGCTTTCGACTATTTTTCACAGCATAACGGCGCGCCTCGCGCTGTATGTTCAGTGCGTAGACGGAGCTGAAGAGGTACAAATTTATGCAGAGTAAATCTAATTAATGTATGTGTAATCCCATTTCTGTTTCTGACACACGATGAAAGAGAAAAGAGAAAGAGTTAACATTCACAGTTACACAACTGCACTGGAAGCTGCTTAATGCTCTGCTTCAGCCAGTGTCGCTCCAATTCTGCTTGGTGCTATGAGAGGGAGAGAGAGAGAGAGAGAGGTAGAAGAAAAATAAAAAACAGAGTCTGGTTATCATCAATATGCATCACACACAATTCACGTTTCATCCGCGCAGCAGACCACAGAGATTTGAGGAGATGCTAATGTGTCCGGCAGCGTTCCTGTTTGGAAGCAGCGCTGATTATATTCCTGCTCTCGGTCCGGTGGGACCTTACCTGCCACAAAATGACTACAGCATTATTTCCATATATTACCTGAGGAAAGCACACAGGCAGAAGTTACTGACTGCCTGTGAGAGCTGCGATCATGAGCTTCCTCTGAAGCACAGGGGAGGGGAGTGAAACAATTTATGTGCAACATCTTTAGCTTTGTGGAGGTTTCTTTGTTAAAAAAACAAAAAAAAAAAAAAAAAACACCGCACAGTGTTCAGCTGATCGCTGACTGATTCATTTTCAGTGTCTCGCAAAAGTATCCATACCACCTGAAATTTGTCACATTTCAACCACATTTGAGTGTTTTATGACACATAAACACAAAGCAGCGCATGACTGGGCAGCACTGCTGAAAGGAAAACAATTTGTCAAAGTGTGGCAAGCAGTTGTATACAAACATATGCAAAAATAATTTGGGTAGGTTTATAATTGCAGTGACTACCAGTCGCTAATGCATAGCATACTCTTCAGCTTTATAAGACAAAAGACGGAGCGCCACGTATCATTTACCCTCCACTTCACAACTCAGTGTTACTTTAAGGACGTAAATAGTTGGACGTTTGTAGTTGCAACGTCACAAAATGTGAAAACATTCTATGGTCGTGGATGGCACTTTTGTTCTCATCTTTCAGATATGACATAAGCAATAATTATCCTCAACGTTATCTCTTATAAGATACAGAACCTTAGAAAAGGTTTCGTCAACAGTTCAAGTTGAAACGTTTTGGGGGGGTTTTCTGTGTAGAAGAGAAACAAAAGTAAATTTTTTCTTTCATTAAATATAAAAACACTCTGTAACTCAGAGTAATGGCCTGAATGACTAATAAAGGGTGGAGAATATTTTAGCCTGCGGGCAAATTTTTAAAATAAGGACTTATCCGGGAGCAGAGATGTAAACAAAGCAAGATGCCATCATGTAGCTGGAATACAAAAGGAGCTGATGCTGAAGTGGTTGGAGGGAGCTGCCTGTGAAAAGCAAACATTTACATAAAAACTGGCAACAGAGCTTTAATTTTAAGTGGACCAACAGGCTCTCTAATGCTGCTATAGTTTGCCATTTTACTTGTAGACAATCCAGGCAGATCCGAGTCACATTCAGGCACCACATTTCAACAGGTCTTCCCTTAATATCATCTGGTATAGATATCATCATGATTCACAACTAGAATGTAACCATCCATACATCTTCTGAAAGTCTGGAACTGTCTCATAACCACCAACAAGAACGCATTTTGACACAGAGTTTTGCATACTTGTGAATAGGAAGGGAATTCATAAATTGTTTGAAAACCAACACATTAGCAGTCCAAGACATCTGCTTGGTTTGCTTCTACCTTGGGCTGGCTTTTCTTTCAAACATCACCTTTCTGGGGAAAAACAAAAACAAACATGCAAGGAAAAAAACATTAATCTTCAAATATAAATTTATTCCATAAGCCTTCATACAAACATGATTTTCGTTTTAGTTTTGTCAAGAAAAATAAACTGTTAAAAGTGGCAAATCATTAAAGGTGCACAATTATGGCTATGAACAGGAAGGTCCACAGGTAAAGCTGTGAGATGATTGGCTATAAAGCAACACATGGGAATCCCTAACACTGAGAGAAAACAGTGAAAAACGCTACAGGTAGTCTCTCACTCTGCATCAGTATCCGGCACCTGAGTTTTACGACGACGGGCAACACACACTTGGAGAACTCGGTCTCGGGTCACTTAGGAGGGGTTCCTCACAAGTGTGCAAAGATTCAAGGGTCTTTTGGATCTTACTTTTTCTCCTAACAGATAAGGCTGCAAGTAGATCTCATGCAAATTCATCACAGTAACTCAGTGGATCTTGAGGTTGAGGTAATTTAAAGAGAGGAGACAGGAATTTAGGCTATTTTCGGGTGAGTGGAGGGAGAGGGAGTTGTGTTATTTTAACTTGCCAGTGCAAATTAGGGTATTGAATATTCTTCTCAAGCCTTGAGAGCTTCCTTGCTATAAAGCACTTGAGAATGGAGCAAGTGCTGCTCCAGATATCAAAGTTTGTGAAGATAAACTTTCCACCTCCTCCCTCCTTTCTTCTGCACGTCCTGTGGCAGTAGCGCAGCCAGGTAACAGAGCTCTCCCTCAACACCGGCACACGTCCTCCCAGCCAACATCTCCTTCGTTAAGTCCAGGACAAACTCCATCAGTTTACGAAACGCTCCTCTTTGAGGTCGTGCGTGGCATTCAGATGATTGGCCAGCTCCTGCATCACGGCATCTTTGCCGATCTGGTCGTTCCTCCGCTTCTCCATGATCACGTCCTCCAGGCACTGAAACTCCAAAACGTGGCTCTTCTTCTCGGAGAAGAGCAGTTTTAACTTGTACGGCTGCTTCCCGATCCGTATCTCCCCCCCGATTTTGAACTCCCGCCTCCCGAAGCGGCACCAGGCCGCGAAACACTCGGAGTTTCTCCAGCACAGGTCCCTGTCTCTGGTTCCGACGTGATCCATGGCGTTGCGCACGATCACCTCCGGCGGGAGCGCACGGTGCCGGTATAGGCCGTTCACTATCCTGCCCATCTTCCCCTGGCTCACGTCTGTCAAAAAGTTGTTCTTGACCTCGGCGCGGTGCAAGTGAACCACCTGGAAGTCGCCGACATAAACGGCCCAGTGCGGGTACTGGCCGGTGGCCACGAACTCCAACAGGTCGCCCGGTCTGCACTTGGCCAGGAGGCTCTCCGGGGAGACGGACGCGGCTCTGGAGCTCCGCTCGTAGACGCACTCGTCTCGGTAGTAGACGACGCACTCGAGCTCGTCGTCCGGGTCGAAGGGCTTCGCTTCGTGGCTCACCGGCCGGCTGTCCGGCGGGAAGTGGCCCAGGTTGTCGTCCTGGTCCTGGTCATCGTCGTCGTTGGAGAAAATGTAGGAGACGCCGATCCGCGTTCCGTCGCCATCCGGATCGAAGCCGTTCGGGTCCGACGTTGGTACCTCCGCGTAATTGACGTGCGTTAGTTTCTCCACCTGGTTCCCCATAAAGACGAGATTAAACGGCACGCGCGCAAGCACACACACGCAGACAGGATCCACCTGTTCTCTACGCTCACACCTCAGCTGGAGACGGGAGGAGGAGGAGACGGCAGAGTCGGAATTAAATCCAAATCAGAGACGAGGGGCACCGGCGATCCATGTCCAGCTGTGAGGCTGTGCTCCCCCACAAACGATCACCAACTGTTGAAATCTGCGAGGAAACGGAAGAGAGGACATTAAAGGCAAAGTTTAACTCCAGCTCAGTGCACGTTCCCAACAGGTGTGACCTGAATCACCTGTTGGCTCACATTTCCTCCTGAACTCTCCGGCAGAAGGAGGCTACGGAGCTTTTTTGACTGCATTTCAAGCACATTAAAACGCCGCCTATGACCTAAATTGCTGGTGTAACGCCAACCTGTTAGATTAACTCATTTTCTGCCACCTGCGGCAAACTCACCTGTAGTTCAGCAGCTCAGAGTCTCTTCCGCGCTTACATGGGGAACCATAAGCGTCAGCTTCTGTCCTTCCTGTGCGGCGGCTTGTTGCGCCGTGTGGTTCAGGCTGCTGCACAGACACAGGCTGCCTGTTGTGTGAAGCCCAGGGTTTGTTGCAATGAAACTCGCTCAGGATCCACCGACTGCCGGGAGGAGGTGTCATTTAAAGCGACAGTAAACCAGAAAGCACTTCAACTCTTGGAAGAAAAATAATAATAATCTGCCTTTTAGGAACGTTCTCTCTGGCAGCTTCTAGTTCCTTTTATTTATCTTTTTTTTTTATTAGTTTCATTCATCATGTGTAACTGGATAATTCAGGTAACTCTTTAGCTCATTAGATCACATGTTCAGTTGATGAAATGCTTGTTAAACAGAGCAAAAGAAGCGACAACGATTGGTCAATTCTTCCAAGTTGGAGTTTAACCTCAAATATGGAAGGTAAACATAATGGAAGCAAAAATTGAAAACAAGTGAAACTCAGAGGAAGGTGCCTCCAAATTATAAAAAGCACTTTATTTTATTACATTTTTTTTAATTAGATAGCAAGAAAAAGGTTAATTCACACAGGGTGGAAAAAGAGTTCAGCAGCTAAAAAGATAAATAAAAAATACAAAATAAATGTTATCACTTCCATACAGGTCATCTCACTATACTAATCTGAAAGTTGATTTATTTCAAGTAATTAATTTAAAAGTGAAACCTAAAAGTTAGTACAGACACATTGCTACATATAAATTTGTGGTGAACCTTGAAGCACTGAGACCCAAAACCCCTAAAGGGACTTCCCTTCACAATCTTCCTTGGGCTCCAGGATACCTGTTGCTCGTGTCACACTTTTTCCTTCCACTCAACTTTCTTTCAAAGTGCTCGCTCAGCGACCTCATGGAACACTCGGCCTTTCTGCAAGTTGACCTTTAGTGTCACACGCTCCTTATGGATGCTGTCAACGACTGCCAGTCGCAGAGCGCCAGCTCAGCAGTCTTCCCCATAACGGTGAAGGCCATAACATGGTCATAACATAACATCTCTGTATTAAAGATCATTTTTATTAGTGTCGTACTGGCTGCAAGCCAAAGCTATCAAAGCTAACAGAACTGATCACTTGAATTACTGTGGTGTGTAATGGGTCTTTATAAGTTTTACTTTATGAATTGAATTTCTGAAATAAAGCAACTTTTTGATGGCTTTCTAATTTAATGCCTTGTACGTGTAACGGCACACGGCCTGTAATGTTGCCAGCTCATTTCAGAAAACACAGCTAAGCTATATTCTGCTTAAAAACCGTCTACCAGCCCATCGCGTGAGATTTCCATCCATCCATATATCTCTCATTTTTGCAGGGTTGCTGCTGCTCATCTCCAGGGATCAATGAGTGAAAGGATCTGCACAAAACAACAGTTTTATCACTGTGTAATGCTGAGAAACCAATGCATCCTCACCATCATACTTAAAAACTATTTGGGGAAACCAGTTAAGATGGAAGTCTTTGGACGGTGGGAGGAAACCAGAGCCAACCTGTCCATGCATAGGGAGGATTTGCAAGCTCCATGCAGGTTTGTTTTGATAATTTTTCAGAGATAAAATATATAAAAAAAATAACTGGATGCATTTCTGGTGAATCATTTAGCCTTCAGTAACAAGGTCGTTGTAATTGTTTCTTTCTGTGCTCTCTCTTCACATCAGTTCCAGTAAAGTCCATGTAGCACTTCAAGTATCAGTCTAACCGGTTTTATTCACTTTAGACGGGAAGCCCAAGAGAGTGCTACACATTTATTGGAACTCTTGACATAGATGTATAAAGAGCATAAAAATAAATTCACCTTGCGTGTACTTTTTGTCTTGTCATTGTCACAAACAACTGGTTGGCGTTAAGATAACATCAGATTATACCCTCGTGGAAAAGAAAGTCATGGTTTACATATTTTAAAAGTTCCTAGAAACATTTATCAATTTTCTTTTAAAAAGTAGACATAAAATTACATTTATTACAAAAGAGTTGTTAAACCTACCAATAATTGTGACCCCCGAATGAAAAAATGTTGGATTTGTATAAATCGAACAACTGCAATAAACTGACTTTATCTCAAGGCTTTTCACTGATCTTTACCAGGAATGTCATGCATGTGCATTGTTACTCTTCAGGTCAAAATGCACAAGAATCCACGTTACACTTTTAATGTCGGGCTGAAACTCTTTTGAACTGACCCAGAGCTTATGCCTGTATCACATCAGAACTTTGTGTTTGTTCAAGTCTTATCTGAGCCTCCGTTTCTTTCCAGTCCGTCCAACTCAATCCCTGCTCCTGCCAATCCTCTTGTGCCAAGATTTGGTGAAAATATGTTGACTTTGAGAGAGCCAAAGGTTCACTATCCGTGGACCAAGCCAAATACCCAGACTTACAATTGCAGCCATTTTCAGCCCTGAGCATTTCTTTTTTTTCTTTTTTGAGGAGATAAGTGTAAAATCCAGGTAAAACACGGCCTTTCTGAGCTGCCTGTGCCGTATACTGATGTGTTTTTTATTATTTTGAAGCATTATCCTTCTAAGTAGCTTACAAATGATATCTGCAGGTTTCAGCAAGTCAAATTTAAGACTTTTTAAGACTTTTTGAATTAAATTTAAGACTTAAGAGACACAAAAACAAGGAATGGTTGGGAGATCCTGCTGTATTACAGTCAAAACCGAGTAATTGTGACGTTTCTGGTATCTGTTTGTGGCTCTTGTTAGCTGCTTTGTAATTTTCGCGTTGCATAAGGCTTTCTTTAACCTTAATCCCCATAATGCCTAGCAAAAAAAAAAAAGTTTTTTTTGTTTTTTTTCTTTGCACATAATGCACCTAGCCTCCTATGGTGAGCCAGCGCCGAAAATGTCATCAAGATGATTTTACTGTCGATAAATTTGCACTTACCCATGATAGTTGCAAAAAGCTAGATAGCTCCCAAAGGTTTATTAGTAGCTAGTTAGCAGTAGCCTCTACCACTTATAGTCACAGAATGCAATGAAGACGTCTGCGGGCGACTCAATCATTTGCCTGAAAGAAAAATCCTGCAAATAACAATAATAATATAATAACAATAATAAAAGATTAAAATAGTCCAGCCACGACGATATATCAGACCTGTGAATAGCGTATTTAAGAGCAACTTACATTATTTTAAATTAATTTAAGACATTTTAAGGCCTTCATTTTAGATGCCTGAATTAAAAACTTGGTACAAACAGAGCGCTGTTAATGAACGGTGAATGTTACGCCGATATGAGTTCCCCATTTTCCACAGTAAATGATTTCTAAATTACCCCTAAACGAGAATGAAATGAAAAAGTCAACATCAGCCACAGCTTTCATTGCTGGGTGATTTCTCCTCTGACAAAGTGCTTTTACTGCCGTGTGATTCGCGCCTTGTATGGACAAACCTATTAGAGATCTTCAAGAATGCCTGATGCAAGGGTATTAAGAAGATTAGCTTCACCTAGTTTCATCTCAACGCAGCCTTTGTTTGTTTCTCTGTGGAACAATGATCCTTCTCAGCATGTAAGGAGAAATGTAATCACCTAAGAGCATTTCCCAGAGGTGGCAGAACAGTTTGTTTATGGCTTCCTCACATTCCTGATTCAAGATTTCCTTTTGTTCCTGCTGAGAGGATAAAGTGCTTTCTTTTAAAAAGCTGTATTTTTTATTATTTAGTTGTGATTTTCTTAAAAAGGCAGAAGAGCTCATGATAAAGTCCAAACCTGAGGCTAAGAGTTCAGAATCCATGCTGGAGTTTATTTTCTACACTGATGTTGGAGAAACAGCGCCCTCTGATGGTTAAGTCAATATACTGCGTCAGGTGAAAAAAAAAAAAGTCATTTGAGCTAATATCGTTTATTTAGAAAATATATGAAGCTTTCGTTTACAAGCAATAAAATGTCAGAACATCAACCATCTACTAGAAAAAAAAAAGCCAGAAAATATTACCAACAATTCCTGCTCTCAAAGCACAGGTTACAGAAATACAAAGCAGAGCATCATGTCTTGTTGCTTTGACGCTTTTGGTTCTGAATTTTCCTCCTCAGCATCTGGTCAGGAATGAGGTCGGACTCTTTGACGTCTCCGTTCCCACAGCCAACCACAGGACACCTGGAGGACACACACCACATGATGAGGAAAGCAACTTTAACGCACAAGAAGCTCTCTGTATATCGACTTGAGGATTGTTTTCCAGCATGTTCTGTCGGATAACCGAGTGCAAACCTAATTTCATTAAAGGCCACATCAAAAACTTAAGAACGGAAGATTTTCTTTGGGATTTCATCAAAGCTCCACATTTAACGCGACTCCAACATCAAAGTGCTACAATGAGGAATCCTTGTTTTGTTGTTGTTATTTTAAAGCAATTAAAGGCAGCCTGCTGCTGGTCCCATGCCAACCTGCCGAGTTGTTTACCGGCGCTGAACCTGACTCGACTCTCTAAGCGTCCTCGCAGGGAGAGTGTCTTACCGGCACTTCTTTTTCTGGCTGTGCTTCGTTTTGATCAGACTCAGTATGGCTTCCTCATCGTAGTGGTGGCTGCACTTCTTATTCTTCATTGGGTTCACCATCTCCACCTTGAATGCAGATAAGACACAGGAGGCAGGTTGCTTTGAATAACAAAGCTTCCCAATAGAAATGGCATCCAGGCATCCAGAATGATTTACCTGTGTGAGTGGGCAGGAGAAGTTGACCTGGCTCTGGGTGACAGCGATGTCCTCGTCGAGTTCCTCTATGCCCTCTGTGGAATCCTGGTCGGCTAAAGAAAGCACAACATGCAAGCGGCTTGTGTCCAATCACAGCGAGTCGATGATGATGAACTGGAACATCAACAGGATGACTGGAAGATACCCAGTATGCAAAAGAGGCGTGCTTGGACAGGATTAGCCTTACAGAACATGCCAGGATGAAGCACTTCAGTGGTGACAGATTCAACGCTTTGCTCCAAAATAAATCCCCTTGCACAAAGTCTGTAAGTTTCCCATGAAACATTTATCACAAACACGGGATTGCAGTTACATTTTCTATTGGGGCTGAAACGATTGATCAAATGAATCGTGATTAATCGGTTACTGAAATAACCGTCAACTAGTTTAGTAATCGATTAATCACCGACTGGATTATACACACTCATAAAAACCCATTTGCTGAAAGACATACTAACTCAGAGAGGTCACTAAACCAAAACTGTACAAAAAATTTCTATTTCTTGCATTTAAGATAAAATAAAAAAAAACACTTTGTAAATATGTTCCATCCTCTAATGTAATAGTTTTAGTTTCATGTGGGTCAAATTCTCTAAAAAAGATAGAAAATGAAAAATGGATTACTAAAAGAATTGTTAGTTTCAGTCCCATTTTCCATATGGTAAAAAACAAATAAAAGCCAAATATTTCACTATATTCAGTGACCTGAGTCATATTACCCTCATGTATGCACTATCTTTTGTTAAAGTTGCAGCTGCAAGTCATTGGGTCTCTTTCTCACACCTTTGCACACCTACAAAGTGACAGGTCTGTCCAGTCTTCTTTGCAGAATAGCTGAAGCTCAGTCAGATTGGATGGAGGTAATCTGGGAGCAGCAGACACCACTGAATGTATGTTTTGGATCGTTCTGCTGTTCAGCTCCACCCGAGTTCCCTCTAACTCCGACTACCTTCCCTGTCCCTCCTGAAGAGAGGCACACCCACAGAATGCTACTGCCACTCTCGTGTTTTCCCTTGGGGATGATGTGTTTAAGGTGATGTACAGTTAGTTTTTCAGCACAAACAGCATTTTGCACGTAGGTCAAAAAAAAAAACCCACCACAGTTGGAAAAAAAGTGATGTTTTGGTAGGTGCCATAGTCTTAACCAACATAAAATTCCAACCAAAACACGCAGAATTTTGTGGTTTTAATACGAGACAGTAACAGAAAGGTTCAAGGGGTGTAAATACTTTGTACACAACTCAATACCTGACCAATAGAAGCACAAAGTCTAACCTTGTTGCAGAGAGTTCTTGATGCTCTCCTTGAATGCAGCCACTTTCTGGTGATTGTTCAGGTCAGCGTTGGAGAGTTGAGCGATTCTCTCGGCAAACCGCTGCTTCACTTTGGCAGACAGGCTGAACATGGCCTCTGGCTGCTGGGGAGTGACCTTCAGATAGAAACACGTCAGTCAGCTTATTAAACTGGAAAAGAAGCTTAATGTAATTGACCTAAAGCTTCAAAAGGATTTATTTGATGTGGAAAATATACAGTAAAAGAAATGCCAAAACAGAAGCTCCAATGATGTATTCAGGAATCAGGCATTTACATCGTACTTTTCATTAATTAAAGTCTTCTTCTCCATAATCCCTCTTATGTTTGGTGAATTAAAAGTTGCGCTGAAGTGTTTTCTATTTGATGATTCTGATTGTGACACATTGTGATTCACCTCAGCTGTGGCTTGCTGTACAATATCAACAAAGTAGTTTATCTCCCTGTCCAGCTTCGCACACTCCAGAATCATGGCCTCCATCTCTTTGATGCCAGGGTTCATTTCTTCATCTTGAGCAAAACACACACACACACACACACAGGGAATTATTAAACTGCTTTATTTAAGTAAGAAAATGTTATCTGATGATAAATGTACACAGAGATCAAGCGTCTTAAATCTCTGATAAGACACAAATGAATTAGTAGCTTACTTTCAATTTGGCAGTTAGAAAACACATTTAGTTGAAGTTTCTATTTCAATATCTGTAAAAAAAATTATCTGATTTGAATTCCAGATCATTTCACTAACCAAATACAAATGTTTAAAGTGATCTTATTGAATTTTAGTATTAACAGCTCCAAAGCTAATTTACTCAGTCATGATAGGAATAATATCATACAAACGTGTATATGATGATGAGTTATGCATCTCAAAACGCATTGATGGGCTACCAATTTTATTATCACATTGTGTCAATGAGACAAGAAGTCAGTAAGACCGAATTTATTTTCTTCGTCACAACTGTTTACTTCACTAAGTCAAAATATTAAAGTTATTATTTCAACTAAGCTTTTGTTGTCCCGTAATCACCTAGATAATAAAAATGCTTTTAGTCGAAATATTAAGGTATTCATATAATTGTTGTTAATAAAAATTATATAATAAAGAATCACAGAATATATATATACTGCTTGGTTAAACTTTCCTCAAAACAATGTTGATTATAGTCTGTAAACACGTAGGTTTGACATCAAAAGGTGAATGTTACATTTGTATCCTCCTAATACACAATCATACGTTTTGGGGAGAAGATCAGAGGACTTTAATTTTGTAATAATACATGTAGTATATGAACATGTATCGGTTTCATTATTATAGTTGAAAAACGTCTTTTTAAAAAAACATTCCATGTTATGTCCATATGTTAATTAAAAGCAGAATAACAGAAATACGCAGGAGAAAACTGTTACTGTACCAAAAAAATGATCACAAAGAGTCTGTGATATTTACCCTGAGCTTCCGCTAGGTCCATAGCAACATCTGTCACGATGTCCATTCCTGTCCCGAGGTCTGTCTGACATGACTTCAAGCTGGACAGTATTCCGTCCACAGCCTTCAGAGACATCCTCAACTGTAACGTTTGTCTTTGGTGACAACAGAGGCGACTTCAGGTTAGCCTAGCCTGCTAACGTCCGCGGCAAGCTGCTACGGCTAACACAGCTAGCCGCAAAGTTATTTCGTTAAGTTTAGAAACAACGTCTTTCAGTGTAAATTTTTTTAAAACGTTTTTTTAGAAAATACACATTTAAACTAAATGACTATGCAGGGATGGAAAAAACTCCTTCATAAGCGACCAACGTTTAATTTCCGGGTAAATTATTTTCAAAATAAGAGAATCATAAAAACCAGATGTAAAAAAAAAAAAAAAGATAAACAAATTTGGAGATTATCAAGAATCCTTTTTATTGTCAAATTTCAGTATACAATGGCACAAATTATTAGTACATTAAGGTAATCCACATTAGCTTTATTGTACAACTCAAAATTAGTGCATATTGTATTAGTTTAACACATGAAATGTAAGTAAACTACTAGAGGAGGCTTACATTCATAAGGCATTATTATAACACCTTTAATTCTCCTGATATGACATAAAAAATGTATTAAAAAGGTCTATATTTCAGGAAAGGAAAAGTACAGTATTTTACTGAAAGATTTCAATTAACAACAAAATTGTTGTTGATATGTATACCACTTGTACTTTTTTCCAAGAATACAACACAAAAATGGAGAAAAACCCCAGGCAGCAAGTGTGGGGGGGGAGATCTTAAGATGAAATGACATAACCAGATCTTCACAGTATTGTTCTGAACTCATCAAAAATAAAACTGGGCACGTGAGCCTCGACCACCTTTAGAATACAGAGGAAAGAAGAGCCAGATGTTACCGTCACACAAATAAACAGCCAAATGTTTCACACTTGACTGCTTACTACATTACAGACAAGCATTATGAAACACATATATATTGATTTAAAATTATACGTCTTTTTAACATTTACAGATCCTTTTCGGATGTGTAAGATAAACTGATTGTTGCCCTACCTTGCTTGAGAGTTTCGTGTACTTCACATAGTCTTCGAGGAACATCAGCGCTCCCACCACATCTGAAGGCATGTCTGGGATTTTCTGACTGTTGTGGAATACAACAGAAACCGAAACGTGCAGTTATGAAGCTCTAAGAAACAACCAGAAACTACCCTAAGAATCAAAGTTTTCTGCTGTTTTGTTACCTGGTGCACTGCTCCATGATAGATCGGATGAACTGACCAATGAGAGCCAGGAACTGCTGCGTGTATCTGGAGTGGAACTGCTTGAGCAGCGTGAGCATCCCGAGTACTAGTGGTGGCCAGTCAACTGGGTCTGTAGCTTTCCTGCAGATCATTCCTTTAAGAAAATGAGTCAGGAAGTCAGTCAAAAAGCAGAAAAGTCAACATACTTTTTTAAATGTTTTTATGATGTTCCAACCACAAACTGCAAAGGATTTTACTGAGACTTTATGTGATGAACTAAAACAAAATAGGCCACTAATATTAATAATAAAAAATAAAAAGAAATAATACTATTTCTAATATTTCTATTTCTAAATACTAATAAAAAGAAAAGTATATATGGTTTTACACATTTTTGTATTAAAAAAATCTAAAAAGTGTGGCCCATACTTGCATTCAGTCGACCTCTTCCTGACCTAAATCCAGTTGGAAAAGTGAAACTTGCTCTTCATCCAATCTGACTGCACTTAAACTATTTTACAAAAATCTCACTCTTGTAGCGACACGCCCCCAACAACAGAAATATACATTGGAGTTTGTGGTTAAAACAGACGCTAGTGAATAAGTTAAAATACTATGAGCACTTTTGTACCACATTGTCTCAAAAAACCCCCCAAAAAACCACTGAAACTGCACAAGAAGGTACCCTGGTTCTTGCTGTACTGAAGCTTAGGCAGATGAGCCACGACAAACAGGAAGTTGATGATGGGGAAGTACGGAAGACGCTTTGTTGTGATGTATATCTGCAGAAGATGTAAACCGATAAGGCAAAAAGAGACTCTTGAAAATAGCAAAGTCACTGAATTGTAAGTGAAACCTTTGTTCTTGCAAACCTTATTGAGTGGGTTATGAATGCCAGCGGCCTCCAGGTAGGCAGTGATCTCGTACAGAAGAATGTTGTCTTCTTTAGGATAGGGCAGGGTTGGGTCTTGGTAGTGGGCCTCAATATCTGCTAGCAGAGACCTGGTGAGATACAAGCATATTCATATTGAGAAACATTCTCTGACGTTACATTTATATCCAACATAAATGTTGATTGACCAGATTTTAAAAATGGCACATTCTACAGGTTTTTATTTTTTTAATCACAACTCAAGCCTGTTTTAAACAGCTGTAGAAGTTCATTAAAAGATGCAAATAAAAAATTTTTTTAGTCATTTAAATGAGTAACTGAAGGAGTAATTCAGTTACCCATTTAAATAAGATAATAAACATTTTATTGCCTAAAACACAATAACATAGGATTTCTTTAGAAAATCTAAACCAGATGAAGCGAAAACTCTTAAAACCTATTTACAAAGGCGTTTTTATCTTAAACACATAATGTATACATTTTTTTTTTTTTTAAATAATTTTGGCCCTATTACTGATCTGAATATGTCAGAGTTTTTTCAGCAAATGACCTTTTTTGAGTCAACTAGTCAAATAATCCATTAGTTGCAACTAATCCAACTAATTGTTTCAGCCCTATCTGCATTAATACTGTATGTATATTTTGAAATGAATCCCTTCTTTCAAGCACTGGCAACAGGAAAGCCATTTTAGTGCTGAGACACGATTAAAATATTCTCTTCTTGGGGATGAGAACAGGCGTACTTGTTGAGGTTTTCCAGAGCAGCTGCCAGGTGCTTGGAGTCAAACTTGCAGGAGTAGTTCAGCTCATTTGCAATTTGCTGCCGGAGAATCTGCATCTGGCCAACCTACAACAATTCAGACACTTAACATCATTTAAAGGCACTGTGGTTTTGACAGAAAGTTGACAGTGCCTCTTATTTTCCGTTCACTCCTCAGTGAACAGGAAGTTGCTACCTTCATGATGGACTCCAGATATGCACCCCAGATCTTTTGTGATTTGGCCACAGCACTTGCATAGAGTTTGCTGGCATTAGCTATAGAAACAAAAACCAATAAGGAAGATGTGCAAAAAAAAAAAAGTCTGACAGATTGTAAATTTTTCTGAGTAAACACCTACCCACAATTCCTTGTACTGGGTTGACAGCAGTTACCACAGTTTTGAAAACATCCACCACCGCTTTGTCCTTAAGAATGGTTTTCTGGACCATTGTCAGGAAGTTCTGAAGACACAATCAGGTTGGAGAATGAATATTAGTAAGCCTACGTGAGCGGAGGGTTTCAGTGAATTCGTAAGAAGGCTCTGGGATGGGAATTTGATTACCTGAAGTTCCCTGACGATCATGAAGCAGAGCAGTCGGTCGAGTCCGTTGAGACCAAATGTGCCCAGGGTGCTCTGGATCTCAGAGAACAACCTGTTGTTGGTCACTTCCTGGTGGCTCTTCAAGTCGTACCAGGTGTTCAGCTGGTCGATGTAGCATGTCACCCTATAAAGAAAATGTTTGGTAGATGTCAGGTGGATATATGCAGTAAAAATAAAGAGTGCTATTTTTACTGTTCTCCCAGTATTGTTATCCTATTTTAGAAAAAAATCCAACATTTACTATTAGTACATTTATTTAGAGGGCAAATCTTACTAAGTGTTTCTGGTCTAGTTTCTTGTGCAAATATTTTAGTACACTTGAAATAAGACAAGACTGAATTACAAGTGACTTTTCCGCAAGATTTTGGAGTTTACTGTAAGTTAATCATTCTTTAAAATTTATAAAAAAGTACTAATTATACGTGAAAAAAATCTGCCAGTGGAACTGGAACTTTTTTAAAATCAATATTAAGGGATTATTGACATAAAACAAGGTCCTATTAAGACTGTGCTTTTAGGCCCCAAACTGTCCAGGTGGATTTGCTTGAGCAAAGGAAAAATATGTTGAGATACAGGATGCAGTTTGACTATTTATTCTCCAAAGGCTTTGAGAACATTGTTATAACACATGGCATGGTGAGGTTTGTTTTTAAAATACCAGAAAAAGTAAAATAAATTGCCAGAAGTCCAAATCCACACAGACATGATCAATCTTCTGCTACTTCAGTTTTCAGGCCTAAAACCCATAGAAAACTTGTGACCTGTAGAAAAAAAAGCATTAGAGGGAATCTTGAAGTCTCCGTTGGACATAACCTAGTTTCTAGATCCTCATAAGTAATTCAAATTGCTTTTATGAACAATAGGGGTACAAGATATGTTCACCACCTGTGAATTAAGTAAAAAGTATTAACTCTCTATCAAACCTTCAAATTGAAAGTTGTATTTTCATTGAATGTTCAGTGTCGGATTATTCTAAACAAAAGTTTAATTTATTTTCAGGCTTTTAAGACATCTCCATCCATGAAGCCAATGAATATGGAAAGTAATTGTAGAAGATTTGTAATCAGAATCTCTTTAACTTCCTATTGTGACCTACTTTGGATCGGTGATTCGTAGGATCTCTCTACAGAGACGACCGATGAAGGTGGCTGACTCATCCACAGACGGGAATTTTGGAATGGGGATGTGTGTGGACTGATAGACACTCTGCCAGTCCTGGATCTGCATGGCAGCAAAAAATAAAATAAAAAAATCTATTAATAACAAAATGAATAGCCAACAACCACTCTAACTAGAAGGGAGATAAATATTTGTTAATAAATCTTCCATGGGGTTTTCACAACCTTAATTCTGTGTGTTAAGCCTGACCTTAGTCCTGAGGAAACTGTTGCATTCCTGCTCCACATTGTAGTTGATGATGCGAGAAACTTCCTCCTGCCAGATTTTAAGGCCATAAATGCTGACGTAGTCCTGGATGTACTCAAAGGACCTGTAGAAGCCATCCATGGTGGCAGCCATGTCCTTCAACTTCGGCATCAGTTCGCTGGGCTGAGAAAGTATTCGTATTGAGTAACATTTCGCGTTTACCTTTGCAAGGCGGCAAAGTGACTAAAACGTTTCTTCATTGAGATTTAAACCAGAAGAAAGAATATTTCGCGTGTAACCTGTTTCTGGCTAGCATTCCGGAGAACAATCATCACTTCTGACTATCGATGTAATCTGAACTGAAGACTGCCAAAGGCTCGTTGCCATCAGCGAAAAACAGATCTGATGTCTCACCTTAGCCTTGGCGCTGAAGGTTAAGCCTTTGTGCAAAGCATACGCCACCCTCTTCACCAGCTCCTTCCTGATGCCATCTTCCAAAAGCTGCTTGGGATCCACCTACAATAACACCACACGTTAATGCCGCCAACTATCCAAACTGTACTTTGTGGAAATTGAGTTGGGAAACATTTACTTTGATGATTCCCACTAAGGTGGTCTTCATCATCAGGATGCCTTCAGTGAAGATAGAGATGTCATGGGTGAGTTTTGCCACCTGGAATGGCATTGAGAAGAGAGATGTTTGAGGCAGGAGTAATCTGCTAAACCAGGGATGTCAGAGTCACTTTCATTTTGGGCCGTATCAAGACCATGAATGTTCTCAATGGGCCAGAACGTATTGATGAAACCCATTAAGGAGCTGTTAAAATATCAACAAATTGCTGTCTCGGCATTCAGTGAGTACTTCTTAAAATTAAATAGTATTGAACATATTTTCACATTAATGTAATTCAGTAGCAAACAGATAAAAGCAGCTTTGATTAATAAAAACAATATTTAAGCCTTTACAGTCTAAAGGGCCACATAAAAAGCTGCGGTGGGCCAGATTTGATCCTCGGGCCTTTAGTTTGACACATCTACACACTCAAATCAGGTTAGTGTGAGACGGAGTTGTTCTTCCATAATGATCATTGGGACATTTGACCTACGTTGTATTAGCATTTACTATCTTGTTTTTGTTTGCAAGGGCCCATTTATATTCCCCACTGAAATCACATTTCATTTCAAGCCATCTCAAAAACAAAAGCTGCGACCTCTGCCGTTCGCTTTCTAATTCAAAGCAATTCAAGTAACTCTACCGCCGCAATCCGTTTCCACACAAAGCCCTCCCGTTTAATTTGTTCTTTACATCAAGAGCTGCGAGTGGGAACTGAAAAATGTTCCGAAACGCCAGCAATCACGACGGCCCCCCACTCCACCCCTCCGAGTCCCATCCAGCAGATGAATCAACATCAAAACAGAGCGTCATAAGGGCCTCTTATCTATCTCCTTAATTTAATGCCGGATCAAAGGACTTTTGTTCCACTTCATTGGCATGCAGTGAGACTGAACCGCGGCGGTTGCTTTACTTCGTAACGGGCTCCTAGTTGAGAGTAGTCCTTCAGCTTGTCTTTATCCAGCCGCGTGGGCACTTCCATGATATTGTGGATCTGAAGTTTGATGATTTTGGCCAGAGAGGTGAACATGCTCTCTGGGATAATCTGAAGCACCTACAGCAACCAGAGCAGAACCAGAACATTAATGTCGTTTGCTATAAAGTGCATTACCTTGTAGGGAAAAGTTTACGATTTTGGCAAGCTGTCAACCAGACGGTTCAAGAAACAATCATAATTCAATGACTAACTGCACAGGAGATGATTCCATGATCCCTAATGTGCAGCATATGAAAGACATTTTTTTTTTTTTTTGTAATGACTGAAAAAGTATTGAAATCCCTAAAATGCTCCCAGATGTCATTACTCGGCAAAGCCCAAATCTCTGGTTGTTTTATTTGGATTTTATCTCATAGACCAGCACAAGCTGACACAAAATTTGCTGGTGGAGTAATCAGAGCATAAACGGTTTCTACAAAGCATTGACTCGTGGGAGCTGAATACAAAACACAAAATACTTTTCACAATTTCATTTGTAAAAAGCATTAAAAACAGTGCAACATTTCTTTTTGGGGCACAAAAAAAATCCCAAACAAATACATGCAAAATAAATCAAATTTGAAAAAGTCTAAATGGTCTGAAGACTTCTGCATCGCAAGGTACCTTTCTAACGTAAGCCACCAACTCTCCAGAGTAGAACTGGGAGACACTCAGCAGGTCGGCGCTGTTGGCCTGGTTGATGCGCAGCAGCGGCAGATCCAACGCAGAAGCCAGCTGGGCACACACACAAACCCACAAGATGATCATTTTCCACCATGCACACCTCAGGCCAACGGCGCGGAAAATGTATCCATGCTCGTTATCCGATGTTTGAGCGCCTGCATGTGGCTGACGTACAAACGGTCCTCACCTTCAGAAACGTGGCTCTGAGCTTTGTGACCATGGATGGGTTGACTCTGATGCTCTCCTGCATAATGGATGTAAAGCTGCCGAAGGAAACGAAAGTCAGGAGAAGAATGGGGAAAAACTGCCACACGCAGACAAAAGTAAGAGCACAAATAAGCACAAAAATCTAAATTATTGGAGCTCGGTGGCTTTTTAGGACAATTTATGATAAGGAAAGTTAAGCTGCAATGGTTACTGATGTTCTTGGCTTAATTCGCACAACCTAGGAACACAAAATAACCATGCTGTACAAAAAAATAAAATAAAAAATCAGTTTTTAAAAAGACAACTTTTATTCATAATTGTTGATTTACTGAGACTGTGCTGAATCTCGCTTGAATTTAAGTCACTCTGCGATATTTCTGAAACGTTTTACAATGCGTTATCAATAAGTACCTGTCAATTATCTGCCACGCATAGGAAAGATCTCCAACTATCTGCATGGTGATCAGAACCTCCTCCTTGATGTTGATGGTGCGGATCATTTGGTGCAGGAACTTCCTGGTGTCGGCCAAAAACTGACACACTTGCAAGTTGGACTCCAGCTGGTGAAACTCCTGGACCTGGACTCAAAAAAAAAAAGAAAAAGAAAAGAAAAGCTAATTATTTGAAAGACTGAAAGACAAAATACTAAAAACAGAGGAGTCTTGTGGCAGTTTTATGGCTTCTTGTTATTTCCCCTGTGGTAAAAATGTATTTTGACATGTATTTTATTAGCCTCTAATATCTATTGAAGATATGAGCACTGTCTGGATATTTCACCCTTTAATGAATAGTCGAAAAAAAACAAAAACCTCATAGTGAAAACTAATGTCAACCAATGAGTAATGAGTAAAAATCAGAAAGTAAGTTACTACATAAAAATTCCTCTGTTAAAGGTCAGTACTTAGCAGCCTTTGGCTACAATAACAGCACTAAGTCTGTGAGAATGTTTTAAAAACCCTCTCCCATCTTGACACTGTTAATTTGTTGTCCTTTCTTCCTTCCTTTCTTTTTTTCCCTTTTCTTTCTTTCTTTTTTTTTCTTTGTCATTGGACCACTTCTCTGTCTGCTGCCACCATCATGCAGCATCGGTAAGATGGTGTTTAGGGCAATGTGCAGTGTTTCCCAAACGCAGGATGTAGTGTGGAGACCAAAGAGCCTTTTGACAGCTCAACAGGATTGTTAATAATTTTGTTTTTATTCTTATGATTGTTAATTATTTGCTTTTGTTATTATGATTCATTTTACAACCGAACCTTGTGTTAAAAACAACAAAAAAACAGTTTGTGTTTTAAATGTTCTGTCTTATCTCTAAAGAAGCTAAAGCTAAAAAATAAATCAATTTAAAAAAAATCTTAGTTTTGAGTAATAACACAATGATGTTGGAATTGATCTAATCCGGAGATGTAACGACTTGGTGAAATATAAATATCCTCCTCACCTCAACAAGAGCCTGGATCAGCTGCACCGTCTTCCTCCCAGCAGCTGTGGAGTCCTCATAGTTCAAAGACTCGATCTGCTTTGAGATTTCCCTGAACCACGCTTGTAAATTCTCTGTGAAGGTTAGCAGAGGATTGCGCAACACACATATTAAATAATTAGCCTCCATTTGAACTTATGCTACCTCTGGCTTTTTTTTTTTTTTTTTTTTTACCACCAAACCTCCCCAGCAGCAACATTATTGTCTTTAAAAGTTGGAGCTTTGCTGGTCCAACACTAACAATCGGTGGCCTCTCCATCCATATGCAGCTACAACCACTTCCTAACTCACCGTTCTTCTCCACCCTGGTGAGAGGCTTGACCCCGGAGAAGACTTCGGCCAGTTCGGTCATTCTCTCAGATCCCTCTTTCTTGTAGCTCTCCCATTTGATCTGCTTCTCTGACAGCATCTGCTTGAACATCTGGAAGAGAGACCGCGCAGATGGTTCGCCGATCAAGACGGATTAGTCAGGCCTTATGTGTAATTAGAACATTTAATTTGCGTCGTCTGCTTGTGATAAACTGGCTGCCCCTTATGCTACCTCCGCCGTGAGCCAGGAGCTAACAGGGACAGACGCGACTAACACAAATGACTGAGAAATGTGGTTCCAAACTTTTGTTCTTAATTAAATACAGGATGTTTTAATGTTAACATACTTAAAAGGAGAAAAAAAATAATAATCTTTTTATGCAGAGTTTCCGCTCACCTCTTTGAGGGTGAACTCAAACTGAGCAGTGTCGAGCAGGAGCTGAAACAGGATCCTGGGGTTGTACTTGGAGTCGTTGAGCACTTGATCTTTGATCTGCCGCAGCCGCTTGTTGTTCAAATCATAGGCTGCAAGACAAAACATGCCTGTTTTTTTTGTTTTGTTTTGTTTTACATAAACTTTTTCCATACAGTGAATTAAAGAAGTATTTAGACTGTTTGAGTTTGTTCACATTTTGTCAGGTTAAAGCGATAAACTCAGATTTTAGGTGGTATACCAGCAAAAAAATAGTGTATAGTTTTAAAGTCAAAAGAAGGAAATTTCAAGTGTGGTACACATTTGTATTTCCCCTGAATCAGTACCTTGTAAGTTCAATTTTGGCTACAGAAGTAGCTGCAAGTCTCTTAAAGCAAGTCTCTGTCAGCTTTGGACAAGTACAGACTGATGTTTTAACTCACTCAAATCTGCTAAATAACTCAAATTAAACAGGAAGCACAACTGATTTACTTCTTTTAACAACAGAAAACTCTTTGACTTCCCTCTCTCCAGAAACACCTGTTCGATATGCTCACCCGACTCTGCAGAGTGCAGCATCAGCCAGCGGATGGCAACGTTGCAGTCTCTCAGACAGTTCAGCATTTTGGGAATGTTGTCCAAGATGAGCTCCTCTCTGAGGAAACCTTCCTTTAAGAGCTGCTGCACCTGCGGCCTCAGGCTCTCCATGCTGGCTGCATAGCGGGAGCCCTACAACCAGTGATGGAAGTGAAAGAAGTAGATTTATCTATTTGTCCAAAGCGGTGGCTGTTACGATGAACGGCAATGCTTCCAGGACAACCGAGCATCTGGCATCTAAAGCAGTAGATTTGATTATGCTCCGTCTTTTGATTTCCCATTCCTTAAAGTGACACTTTCCTGACATTCCCAAACAGAGCACTGTGGATAAATGAAGTTTTTAACACCTGCTCTTTGACGTTCGCCGAGTCCAGGGTGTAGTTCAGAGCCGTCTTGGCAGCTTTGTACGGCTCCCAGGCCTCCACCAGGTTCACCGTGATCCCCATGTAGATACTGATGACCTACAACATAATATTCACAACATCAAACTGGCCCGTAACGTTGAGTTTATATATATATATATATATATATATAAAAACTCCTCATGTTAAAATCAGAAAATGAGATCTCACCCAGTTGTCAGGGAAGTACTTATCTACTATCTCCCTCATCTTGGCCTGCTGGGTGTGCAGTATGGAGGGGCTGAAGAACAGGCAGACGTAAAGCATGGCGGCCTGGTTGGCCAGCGCCGTGCTGCGATGCTCCGGTAGGGGGTAGGCGGACACCTGAGGGACGGGAGGACAAACACAGTCATGGATCGGGTGACGAATACAGAGCTGGGCGATGTGGCTCAAAAAAATAGTTTAGTTATCACCGTCTGATGTGACCAGCTCAGTTGTAAATATCGTCTTTTTCCAAAATAGACGATCCTTTGCACAATTGCTTCAAAGTCCTGCTACTGATAGTAATTTGACAATGATGTGATAAAAGATCAAGAATTATTTTAAGTATTAAGCATCATCTGTAAAGCTTATACCAGAGTATAACTTCAAGATGCTTTATTCTCATAATTACAAAATAATCTTAGCCTGGCTCTAATATTATATCATAGAGTTGACCTGACTTCAAACTCCGAATAAATAAAAGCTATAAAACACTCTTGTCAAACAAGATGTCGTCGAACAAGATACTGGCGCCCAAGCCCGCCAATATTACTCTAAATTATGGAAATCAAAGGATTGCATTGGTAAAAAAAAAAATAAAAATTCAGATTTTCCAAAAATAAATTCTTCAAAAACTAGATTAAGCCTACTAACATGTGGCTACAATCAACACCTTAGATTAAAGTCTCATCAGATCTACAGCATACTCTCTCTCATACACTCAACACATCCTTTATGACGCGTCTACTCACTTGGTTGTAGATGTCATCTGAGCGCAGCCTTCCAATAACCATGCTAATGAAAGTGTTGCTGATGGGAACCCTCTGGAAGTAGCTCTCTGGGTAGTTGGCCGGCCGTTTGGCTCCAGGCTGGGCGGAGTAGCCGGTGCTGCGCAGGAGCTTGCAGATGTCGTCCAAGTTGGAGTCGGCAGAGGAGCGGGCGGCACTGAAGCACCAACAAACCCGGTCTCAGTCAAACCAGAAATTGTTGCACTAATGCGCTTAGACGTTTTTGTCAAAATATTCTACACATGACGGTGTAGCTTCAATACGGCATGCATGTGTTTTTTGTTTGTTTGTTTTTTTTCTGAGAAACCGCTGTAGGGGGATAACCTTTGCATGAGCCAAGTGAGTGACTCAGCAGGATTACACCATGTCACTGTAAGTGTGACTCACTCGGAGAATGCTGTATCTCCGCGAGGGGGGGGTTCGTCGGCGGGGGTGCTGTGTGAGTCACACTCTCTCACCTGTATCTGTAATAGGAGACAAGCATCCTCTCCCGGACATCTCCTTCAATTTTCTGGTCGATAACCAGCAACATGACTCCGTACAGGTAGAGAGCCTCACACTGGGGGAGCATTAAAAAAACGTAAAGGTTAAACCAAATCAAAACACTCCACTTTGATGGGAGAACTAGACAGAGCACAGTCAGCTGCGTTAGCTTCCATCTAACGGTAAAGGAAGGCAAATAAGAAGCATCACGGTCTCTTACAAGGAGCTGTTTCCCATCCTCATTTAGGAGCACAGTTTCCAAAGTCTGCTGGATGTAAATGCCCTCATGGAGGTCATCCAAGTATCTGGAGAGATACAGCGTTATAAGGAAACATGCAGAGCCTTGCAAAAGTGTTTACGCAAACTATTAAAGTATCTCCCTGTAATGTAATAGACCAACGCAGAATTAAGTCTGATGATGAAGTGGAAGAAAAAAAAAAAATGGGATTCAAACTTTTCACTCCAAACTATCTTTGAAGGAGTGGAGCGAATGATGGTGCCACCATGGCCAACACACCAACACACCATCCCCACCGGCCAACACACCGGTGGGGATGGCCAACTACCGGTGTGTTGGCCGGTGGGGATGTGCACTAGTAGTGATGTGCACTACTAGTTCTCCTTTTTTAGTGAAGACTTGCAATCTTTATAATTCATGAGAATTCTTTTCTATGTAGAGGAGTAAGCTGTTGTACAACATGGACGCCAAAACTGCAACACCTGGGTGTGAAATGGGCTACAAGTTGGCAAAAATCCAAAATATCCTTATTTCGAGGTGAAGTAACCGACTGAAGATACAGTTTACAGTTCATTTCTAAACTCAAAATATTACACATAGACTGGAAACTCTACAAGTGAAGTAATGGGTAGATTAATTTCTCCAGATACATCTGGAAAAAAATTAAATAAAATGAAGTACCTGTTGAGATCCACTATGTATTTGTGGACACTCTCAAAAGCCAAATAGAATCTCGACAGAATCTCGATGTTATTCTCTCTGAACTCTTCATCTAGGTCCTGTAGGTCCGGTTTGGCCTCCAGCTTCCCCTCATAATACTCGGGTCCCTGAAGAAAGAATTACACATCATGCAAATACAGGCAATCATTCTGTCTTACTGACAACGTAGATCAAGCCGAAACCTTAAAGCGACGTCATACAGCTAAGTTAAATGGTTTGTTTCGTACCTTGAAGTAACTGAAGTCACAGATAATGTCTCCATACTTCAGCTGGTCACTTTTGTCTTTCAACCTAAACACTGCTGGGATGAAGTCAGAAAGACGCAGGAGCTCTGCAATAATGGCGTTTCCTCTGGAGACTATCCGGAGAATTGCCTGGCCACACAGGTTATTGTCTGCTAGGAAGTCCACCATCGTGGCTGGAGAGAGCAGAGGCCTTCCTTTTGTTGCAAATGTTCCAGATATTTCTAGAAGGGAAAAAAATGTTTTAAAAAATTGCTGAAGAATTTTTGATCAGGTTTTGTTGTCCTGACTGATTACTAGTGCAGGATATCAATGAATGTTCATTTTGAATAAATTCATATAACATTAACACATTTTTAAAGAATTACTATTACTATACCTCTTTTGTGTTTTGCAACTCTTGGTGGATGGAGAGTCTGTTTTTTACAGCTATTTAAAAATGTATCATGAGTAAATAGAAATGTTATGATTTATATGACTTTATTCCATGGTTAGCACACGTCTTCTAGTCTTTTAGCATCTAGTAATTTAACGGTTTACACTGTTTATATCCGTCTCTCATGCTTTCTTTTCAAAGTTTAGGAGTGTGTTTTGCATATTTACATTTTAGATGACATTTATTCCAGTTTTCTAACAATTAATATCTTTTTACTTAGCATATGTTTGGTGTGATTGTTGCTTCCATGCTAGTTCCTTTGTTGTAACTTGTTTCATACAAGGAGTTTCTTCTTTTGAAATGTGCTTAAATAAAATTTGATTGACGTCTGACAAAAACTTCAGTCAATTTTAAGTTGACTTGAACAAATTTATGAACATGCAACTCTGTCTGTACAACTCTGTCTCTTTTTAAAATCAGCAAATGAGTACAATAGCTATGTATTAATTTATAAGGACCAATGCACAACGTATAATTATGATGTTATTTTAAGAAAACTGCTTCCAACATTAGCGCACAAACCCACGTAGACCCAAGGTGTCTTCACAAGAAGTGATACACGTGAAGAATTGATATTTTAAGAAACGTGTTTACTTTATTTTACGCTTTTCCATCATCTGTTACTCCTAGCCAGTTAGCCTTTAGCTTCAGTAGTGCTTTTAATCACTAGCGATACGGCAGGCAAAATATAAATACATAAAAATGTGTATTTATTTTTATGTCTGACGAGTCTTTGTTGAATTTAAGGCTGAATTGTGGTGACAAATGTGTAAGCGTTGAGAGTCTGGTTAAAATGTCTTACCCCTTTGCAGCTGCCCTGTTTACTTCCTCATGACCAGTCACATGACTGTGTTGCTGGGTGCGTTGAATTCTTCTCACAGAGCTCGCAGGAGGTGGGCGGGAGCATCTGGTACTCTTCCAACAGTGCTTTCACTGTATTTAAAATTTTATTATTGTATTTTTTTGTTTTTGCTCTCTCATATTATTAACCCGTCTGGAACAAATCTAACTGATGTCCTAATATTATGCCTTAATACTTAATAAAATTTTTGGTTAAAATAGTCCACCCATTAATGAAAAACTACATGAAAAAGTAGAATACAACATAAATTCTCCTTGATGCTTTGTGTTACACACGTGACTGATTATATAGCAATATCTGTTCTGCAAGTCCTTTAGGCAAACGTCATGGAGTTGTTTTGAGCTAAGGAAGAACCAACAAAAACAAGTAAAAGAAGCAACAAAACTTTTCTGTATAAAAACATAACCTAGATTTTTTAAAATGTGTTCCTAGTGTTCTAAAAGTATATTATATGGTAAATAATTGTTACAAAAAGAAGCAGAATTTAAGCATATACATCTTGAAACATTTTAAACATACGTACAAACAAGCAAAGCTAAAAATAAGAGTACTACTGTTTGTTTTCATGCTTCTAAAAACATTTAATATTTTAATTGTATATTTATGGTATATTCTACATTGGTTTAAGAAAAATAAAACTATTGTAGTTTTTTCTTCAGGCTGTAAATCATGTACCTTAATTAGATAAACATGGGTTTGCTTCAAAACACGCATTATATTATTTTTGATGAAAATGTTTCAAATTACAAATCTGTACCTTACACTATTTTTACCCTGACTAGTAACAATTAACTGAGAGTGATTTATTTGGACACTTGAAACTAGACATTACCATGGTTACTGTGCCATAAGAAAGTATGTTTGCTCAGTCACTTCTTTCATTGAGCTGTTTATTTAAACAGTTATCAGTCCTGCTGCATTTTCCAGTGGACATTTTTACAATTTATGCAACAGCAATAACTAGACCATAACTGCAGCTTTGTGTTTTTGTTGTATGAGGATGTTTTGAACAACAATATTTACATTTTCAATGTCTTATTTTTTTCCTCAATTTTATTTCCATTTTTCACTCGTTTTCTTTCTCTCTTTTGGATGCCTCATCCTTTGGAGATGCAGTGTAAGAATTGAGAAGGAAGAGCAAAGGGTGACATGAGCGCACACTCCTCTAGGTGGAGACAGAGATCCACTGCATCCTCAGCTTGTCTCGCTGCTGCTTCCGTCCATCAGTCAAAGGGGTTTGTGAATTTGGATATGTGGCTCCACAGGGATGCAGTGATTTACAGGGACCTTACCCGAGCAGAAATTAAACTAACCTGCTGTCTGAGAGATAAAACCACAGGGAAGGAGTGTGAAACCATCTGTCTTCCACCTGACAAGTCCTCCATGCATTAGGAAAGTGGACTTTCCCCATTTGGATCATTCAGTTTTTGTGAATTTCCCCACGCACTGCATCTAGCGTGGCTGAATTGACGTCACACAGTCAGCGTGTATGAGCAAGAACAGGCTGTGGCGTTTCCTTCAACTTTAGATTGAACTTGTGTTTTATTGCCAATATGTTCAGCACAGTGGCTGGCACTACCTTTAAGCAGTGTGAACCCAAGGTTAATGACAGTCATATGGTCAGAGCTGCTTGTTCGACCTGTTAACTCTCTGAGGCACAGAAGGGTTTCATCTAGACTTTTCTTTCCCTCTGTGTGGCCTGGCTGGAATATTGAAAATCCTCAAAATTCACCTTTTTTTTTGTAGTGAAACTCCAGTTTGAAACATAGTTCATGGGGGTGGGGGTATGCAAAGGGTTCCCTGCTTCAGGGTTTTTTTGCAGACACTCTTTTAATGCTTCGACTTTTTTCAGCTGTGCAAAGTGTTGATAAATGAAAAATTGACAGTCTGTCACATATAGCAAGGTCAGTTGCAATAGAAAATCCCAAATTCGGTGCTTCTTATCCCTGGGAGCTCCTGGGGCGCAATTATTTCAATACGCTGAATGTTAAGAGGAAGACAAAAAGAGTCAGATGTGCATTTAGATTCAGCGCTTGGCTCCTTATTGACCTGCCTGTCCGCAGACTTACATACCCTGTCCCCCCCCCCCTGCGCGGAAGCTGGATTTATTACCTGTTTACTATCACACCAAGGTCACTCTCTCACCAGCACCTGGGCCAGATTTATGAGATTCCTGGAAGCATCATGAAAGGTTTTACACTAATGAGGTCTTATATTACACACCTTGTTCATTTCCTCCTTCTGTCGTGATGATTCTGAAGGTGTATTTTTGTTTCTCAGTGGTTTAGCTGGTCTTTTATTGGAGAGTTGTAAAGTTGTACAGCACACAGTTTAGATCTAATGAATCACACACACACACAAAGACAACTGTGCGCTTTAACAGTGCCGTCTTTTCCCACAGAGACGTTCCTACGGGATCTCACATCAAACCACATTACAACCACAAACTTGTGGATTTTGTTGGGATTTAACTGGGTAGACCAACAGACAGCAGTTCAAAATTATACAGTTGAAAGGAAATTCTCCACATCACAATAATGTACTACTTTTTTCTTTGCTCCATCTCATCAAATCCCAATAAAACACAGTGAAGTTTGTTGTTGCTTTGTGACAAAATGGGAAGGATATTTTTTTTTACCCTCAGCCATATATCAAACTTATAATGAGAATTAATTTAGTCATCAGCTAGAAGGAAACCTAATTCCACGGATGTTTGTGACCACTGACAGATCTCATTCACTTCACTAAGTGGCAAGGCGACCAGTGTCATCCAGCAGTGCTTTCCCTAATGTGCCTTATAATTATGACTGCCTCAGTGACTCATAAATTTAAAAATTCAATGTCATTGGTTGTGTTCAGCAGCCACTGATTGGCAGTACTATGAACACACGAGTGCATGGATACAGAAAACGGTCTGGTTCCATGACCGCAACGTCAGGCAAAGTGTGTGTGTGTGTGTGTGAGTGGGTGTCTGAGCAACAAGATGGATATGCAGAGATGCAACAAGGTGCGCCCTGCCTGTCCCCTGAGTCACTCTGCGCCATTTATTAGCACCAAGTTGACTCTATTTGGCTTGTCTTGTAATTAAACCTTTTCATGGTTAGAACTTTCACACCGCTGTGAACTGTGTGAGGTGATTAAAGGCTGTTCAATTTGTACTCCGGTCCCACTGCTGTTCTCCCTCATTGATCTCTTTCAGGCTCTTGAAGCGACAGCTGCTCACAGGGGGGCTCTTCATGAAATAAAACAGGATGTGTGCCCTGCCTCTCCATGTCAGCAGGTGTTATTATTATTACACTGTTAGCTATTGGATCTAAGCTTCTAGTATGTATGTTTGCTAGTTGTTGACGCTCACATGTCTGAACAAATTATAGTCTTCTTCGGATAATGCTCATGATTTGCAGAAAAGATACTGCAGATGTTTATCTCCATGTATGACATGGGGAGAACTTATATACTGTGTTGTGAAAAAGTAGATTGTATTGCTTTTTGCTTGTTTGTTTGCTTCACTTAATTGTTTCAGATCATCAATGCAATTTCAATGTCGAAAAAAGATATCCTGAGGAAATACAAAACGCAGTTTTCAAATGAAACTATAACTGGTTGGGCCACTTAGCATCAGCAACTGTCATTGAGTTTTTGCAGTTCAATTCAATTCAGTTCGATTCAGTTTTATACATGTATCACCAATTCACAACATGCGTCACCACGTGGCACTTTGCAAAAACTAATTTCGATTCAATCAAACATATATTCTTATTCATCCTACATGTTATCGAGAGTGATCAAATGGTAGAGTAAGCTCAGAGAAATGATTTAAAGTGGTTTAATAAGTTTCTGCAGCAAATTGCATTGAATCATCAATTAACAATCAGTCTTCTGCATCACTGTGCAGGCGTTTTAGCTACCTTCTTGTTGCAGAGTCGTGTGTTTCAGGCAAACAACACTGATGGATGTCAGTGACTGTTTCTCAAAAACGGAGAATTTTTGAGCATATATTAAGGTCAAGTTACAGTGTCTAAATCAGCGTTGACTTTAACTAGGCCTTTCCAAAACTTTAATTGTGTTTTAGGTCATTGTCCTGCTTCATAAAGCAAATGTGCAGGAGCTTGGGGTTGCAAACTGAGGGTCAGATATCGTACTTCATAATGTTTTGATTGAAAGGTCTATTCATAAATCAGTCAATAACAATAAGTTTTCCATGTTATGAAGAGAAAAAAAGTTGCTCCAGACCATCACTCATCAATAATAATATGTATGACTGTTTGTTGTCTGTTAGCTTAACCCAAATGTAACAGGACACAAAACATCCTAAAATTAAACTTTTGTTTCACCGGTCCACACGTTGTTTCCCCAAAGCCTTGGCAATCTTGAAAACATTTTTGATAAATGTGAAATGGATGTCTGAGCTCTTTTTTGTTTTTTTGTCAGCAGAAATTTTTACCTTTGTACTCCCCTATGAATGCTGTTTTTACCAAGTGTGTTATTTCTGAATAACAAATCGTATCCTTAACTGAGGCGAGTAAGGTGTGCAGTGCTTCAGTTGCTGTTCTGGGTCCTTCTGTCATCTGAGTGAGTCATTGTCATATAATGGAGTCATTTTCCTAGACCGACCACTCCTGGGAAGATTCGCCACTGTTTCATGTTTTCTCCATTTGTGGATAATGCCTCTCTCTCTGTGGTTCACTGGCGTCTCAAAGCATTGGAAATGGCTTTGTAATGGTTCCCAGACCGATAGATGTCAGTGACTCTGTTTCTCATCTTCTGTTGAATTTCTTTAGATCGGTGCCTAATGTGTTCCATCTCAGGCCATTTTTAGCCTACTTTATGAAACTTCATGCTGTCAGGAAGGTCCATTTTTAGTGACCTTTTGATCAAATAGTAATGGGGTCTGGATGTGGGCAATGAAACTTAAGCAAAACAATGTGGCCAATCACAGTTAATTCACACATGTAATTATATTACATTACATTGCTTTTTTTTTCTTCCAATAAATGAAAACTATTTGCTTTTGGTTATTTTTTTTGTCTAACATTAAATTTGTTTGATGATCTGAAACCTTCAGTTGTGACAAATACTAAAAGCAAAACAGAGAAGGATAAATCTCAAATAGTTATTCACTGCATTGTTTTTTGACATGAATAATGAGGTCAGGGCGAACAAGTTAAACTTTTATGATCTTTGGAGAACATTACAGCTGCTTTACATCCCCATAAATAAAATACATTCCACTTCCACCATAAAGGAGCATGAGCCTACATTTAGTTTCTCTTCAGGCAATTGAAACATAAATCCAGCCCTGACCCAGGCTGCAGAGAGAAGTGCAGCAGACAGGTTTTCACCCCACCTCTGCCAGATGTCAAGACACTTCCCACACAGAGTTACGGGGCTAACAAGTGATTTTAAGACAAATAGCAGCGGCTGATTGTGGTAATGCTCTAATATCGGATTCAATCAAGCAGCAGATGTCTTTTTATTGCAAGTCATTATTGCTGTCACACTTATTAGCATATAAATGGTTTCTGGGCCTACGGAGACCTAAAAGTTGTTGCACCTGTAATTGAACCTGATCTCTGCTCTGTGATTGAGATGTTCCAACACACTCATGCATACATTACTGTGCTCACAAAGGAAGCGAGTATTTTACCTGCAACCCCTCCCCCACACACACACACACACAAAAGTGTCAGCCTCTGGGTGAAGATTAAGACGCAGAGCAAGAGACAAGCTAATCCTTCAGAACACACCAATCTGCTTGTTTGGCTATGAGACAGCAGCTCCCAGTCCACTCCTTCTGCAATCAGATGATTCCTATCGCCGCACGCATAAACACCCAGACACACACACACCTATTGAGGCATGCCACTCTGTTTTACTGACATCGTGGAGATTCCTACACATGTCTACATCCTGGAATAGCACCTGACCCAAACTCTTGCCCGAGTTGTTCTTGAAATCTGCCTCTGAAAATACAATCACGAAGCACTTTTGTCCCCAAGGCTCCTGAATGACACAAGCCAATAACTTCTAGGTTCTGGACCTCAATGAAAGGATGTTTAAGTGCATGCCTTGATCGCTCTTCTGCTTTTGTTTTTTATGTTTGGTAAAATAGTCACAGCATTAAATTGTCTGTGAACATTTTAAAAAATAACTAAATTTAATAAGTCACAGACTGTTTCTAGCACTGTGTAATGAATAATACATGAATAACCCTAATGAATGAATAATAATTAAAAATAATAGTGGATAAATAGGTTAAGACCATTTATACCACAGCAGGTGTGGAAAACCACAAATGCAAAAATTAAACCATATACAAATCTATTAATCTCTTCATGTTAAATAAATAAAAAATATTACTTTTTTTAAAAGTATTTATGTCAGCTTCAGTCATGCAGAACTGATTTGATAGTTTCCATAGCAACGATCAGAAGCAAGATGTTGTGCCAGAATCCAGTGAGCTCACTGATGAGGTCATAATTTGTCCCAAAAATCATCTCTAAATGCTAGGATTAACGTTGCATTCGAGGTTTACTGTTCTCTGGACGTTAAACCAGAACATAGAGTTGGCTCGGATATCCCAGATGTAGGGAGGACGAGGACAAACGGAGAATTCCTTTAAGTTCTCCAACGAACTCCACAACAGCTGCGTGAGTGCTGCCTTCCAGAGTGTCCTAAACCTGAGGTGTCTCACTCAGGAAAGGGTTTTTCTGGAGGCATCACCCATCCTGCGAGTCTCATCCTCTCAGCTGTCCGTCAGCCCGGCAAACATTTTTCTCAGAAAGACCTCTCCCCACTTCTGATGGAGCTGAAGGAGAAGAAGCTGCCGTTCTAAAATGGGTCTAAAACCGTTCCCTGGGTTTGAATCCCTGCCAGGGATCTCCTGTCTTCGTGGATTTGTAAGTTCTCCATTAGTGGGTTCTCTCTTGGTTCTCTGGCTTCCTCCCACAGTCCAAAAAGATAACTGGCTGACCTTTGCCCCATGTCTTCTCCCCTCTCTTTTGCTCAGAGTAGTTTCGACTGGTAGGGCCAAAACTACTTTAAGCAAATGTCGAAAACACATTTTATAATTAGATTTCATAAATATCAAAAAGTAGTTTTCCGGCTTCCTGCCACAGTCTGAAATCATGACTGTTTTGATAACTGGTCTCTAAATTTTCCTTAGGCATGAGTACAAACATTAATTTGTGATTGAAATATTAAAAAGTCACATCAAGTGTGAGATTAATGACAATATCAGGGAAGGCATGTAAGTAATGGTGTAATCATGCAAGCAGAGTTAAATACATATTTAGTTTTGCATTCTGTTAAATACTGTGCATCTCTGTGTATTTATGGCCTGGCAGTCCTGACATTTATCAGCCGCCTTATTTAGAGTGATTTTTTTTTTCTTCCTTTTTTTTGGTTTCTCAGATTGGATGTTGATATTTCTTGGACCGTTTGAATATCCTGCTTCCTATCCTTTCCCAACATGTGTTGTATTCATTTTTTGTCCTCCTTTTTTATTTATTTATTTATTTTACCTCGTTTCTGTTTCAGAGGCTCAGGTGGGTTGTTTTTACAATAGATGCAATGCAGTTTTTTTGTATTAGTACCATAAAACAAGAATAGATCGGCAGAAGCAATTGGTTGTTGGAGGTAAAATCCATCTTTGTATCTTTTTATGACTGGGTCCTCTGGAGTCTGTTTTAAATATCATTATCAATATGGTCTTTCATAATTGCACCAGCTGCTTTTCTTTTTTTTTTGTCAAGTAGCAGCTTACAGGGACACGTAAAATATTCAGCTACAAACAGATATCAATTTAAAAACCTCAAATGTGAAGTGGGATTAAAATTGTTAAAAGTTCTTAAAATGTTGCACAACATCAACACTGAGAAGGTGTGCTGTGTATTTGTATTCAGTCCCCTTTACTCTAATTCCATGAAATAAAATCCAGTGCAACTCTTTTTCCCCAGATATCACCTTTAGAGTAAATAGAGTCCACCTGTATGTTGATGTCTGTATACATACAACTGTTCTGTGAATATTAAACAGCATCATGAAGACCAAGAGCCCCAGCAGCAGACAGGTCAGAGGTCAAACTGCAGAGAAACTTAAAGTAGATTTTGGTTATCAGACAAATTCCCAAAAACCGAAAATCTCTCTGAATAATATTACATTAAAAATTAAAGAGTATGCCACATCTACAAACATGATTGTTCTCCTATGACATAGTTTTTTATGACTCTGAGAAGCTGTCAAGTGCCTCTGGAGGAGCTGCAGAGTTTAACAGCTAATATGTTGATCCTGGCCTTCATGGAAGACTGACCAGAAGACTGTTTGTGGTGTGCTGCAACCCATTCAATGGACAAAACAAACTTTCAAAAGAATGTGCTCTTATCAGAAAGAAACAAGTTTTAACAATTTTTTGTTTTGCCTTATGAAAAATGCAAAAACTACGGACAAGGAAAGTGATCAAATTTGACTGGAAGATTGACTCACAAACATTGGAAAGTGCTGGAAGCAAACCAATTACAGACCGGGCACAGGTTCACTTACCAGTTGGATAATGATCCTGAAGAAACAGCCAGATTTAAGATTGAATTATTTAGATCAAATCATATTCAAATATTAGAGAATACCCCAGTAAAATTTCAGACTGACATCCAACTGAGAAGCCGTGGCAGCTTGAAAATGACTATTCACTGACCGAGGTTAAGAAATTTTCAAATGAAAATTAGCTTTCAAAAATTCAGTATATGAAGAAATGGTAGGGACTGTTGAGACGCTTATCCAAGGTTGCACATATATTCATGCACATACAGCTGTATTTCACACATAGTATGTTTCATTTATGCACAGAGAGCTTTTGGAGGAATGGAACTTGACCTTGCATGTTTCACTTTCAAACAAAAGGCTTTCAGTAGAAGTGAAACTTAAGCTGACACCATGATATCATTGCATTCCTTAGCTGACGTAGTTCATCAGACGACCAATAAGGCGTGTCTTAGATATAAAGAATGGATCGTCCGTTTTTGATCAGATGCTGTTTAGTCCCGGTGTATTCACGTCACAACAAATTAGCCTGTGAGGGTAAGCGTCTCTTTCTTTTTAGCGCTAAAAAGAATAAAATAAGTAAAGTCTGATTATTTGTGTCAGCTGATTTTCTGCACGTGTGATCACATGGTTCCGATTCATCGATAATACAAATAGATCAACAGGACCTACCTGCCAATACGTGCAACATCTGGTGCGTCTACTTACCCGGAGTCAGGAGTGCTCCACACAAATGTAGGCCACACTTTTTAAATTATTTGGAGAAAAAGATGGAAACCACGTTTCCTCTCCACTTGACTGACAAGCACTACTTATAAAGCGCAGTGTGTGGTTGTAATGCAACCGATTCTGAAAATCACATCACAGCTGCGATTGCGCTTCGTGCTCATTAATTTTGAAACATGCTGAGCTGCATAAATCCAAGAGGTATAAATACTGCTTCAAGGTACTGTTTGTGTTTCCTGGAAGGTGTTATCATAAATCAGACTATGAACAAGAACGCCTCCAAATGAACCAGTAACCTAGAGCCTTAAAAATATATATGTATATATATTTTTGTAATATTTCTGTCCCTGTTACAGAATCTGAGATTAATAAACACATTTTTTCCCCATCTGATGAAAATGACATGGATGTGCAGAATATTTGGTAATCTTCTTTTATGACTAGTCATGCAGCTTTGAGACACAGATATTTGACACATGCAACCTTCATTTCACTTTTCATCTTGACATGCTCAGAAGTGATTTATGCATGTTAGTGTCAACACAGATGGATGTTGCTCCTCTCCAAGGCTTCCTCTGAGAGTCGGTGAGAGGACCTTAAATTATCGCATCCAAGGCTGTGCTCAACATGAAAGGGGGAGTACACATGCGTATTGCTTTTTACACAGCAGCATGTGTAGGCGTGCGTGTGTGTGTGTGTGTGTGTGTGTGTGTGTGTGTGTGCATGTGTGTATGTGTGTATCTGTGCCACCTCGCATGGGGCTGGAATGTTAATACCCAGTCTGCAAATAGTGAACTCCGAAAGCATTAGAAGGGAAAAGTAAATTTCAATTTAGCTGCTTAGCTTGGCATGTCACCTTCGGGTGTCACCGGTAAACACTGCTCTGACCCGGGTGCCTTCAAATTGGATATTGGCATCGTTGCAAAGTGTTACACAGTGGGAGCGATGCTCTGGCTCAGTCCCACCCCCCCGCTGCTCTGAATCTGGCCAGAGCTCATCACCGCAAAAACAATGCATCAGCAGGGGCACCGCATCTCCACAGTCTCATTAGGCAGTAGATGATGGCTTGGACAAAACAAATCTCCACGGTTTTTCCTCATTTGTATTCATCTGGTATCCAGTTGACTGTCTGTTGTTTTTTTCCATTTGTCCTGATTTATCTTTTTTTAAAACAAAAACAAAAAAAATCTTGTTACCGCATCCAAAAATAATTTTCTGGTCCCGTCAATAAAAGAGCTCAGAACAAAAAGCAACACTCACGGGACGTGAGGAGTGTTCATTTATTCATAGTTGTGAAACAGAAGGGATGAAAGGGGGAGATGCAAGGGTAAGACGACGAAGAACAGAAGAAGGGGTGATGTGTAGATTGACAAATGGAGAGAGGACAAACCAACGAAGAAGAAGGCAGAAGGCTGCAGAGTTGACCATCACTCACCTCACACTCTTTGATCAGTGGGGCCGTGGATTACCAAAGGAGCCCGGATGGCTAACGTCTCAAAGAATGCAGGTGCTCTTCACAAGCTTCAACTAAATGACTTGGGACATCAGACCACGGCAACCGAGAAACAACATCAGGGTCTGGGTGTACCTCCCAGAAAAAAAAACAACCAATTCATATCAGCAGGGCTGGACAATCATGGTGGATTTTTATTGTTATTTTCACATACAAGCAAATATTCAGACTTGACATTTAGGGTAATTCAAATGAAGTGTATTTTGAAGGATACTTCAGGAGGATGAATGAAAGCATACGGATCCTCCCTGTACAGTGGAAAAAGCTCAGAGGGACTAGAAACACAAAGGAATGCAGGGGAGGATGTCTGGATTTCAGAAATAACATATAAATTTGAGTTTAATAGTTAAATGATAGGCTAATGACAGTGCAGCAAAAAAAAAGTCCATCACATAAAAATTTTTTTTTCCACAAATCTTTTTAAAAGATACACAAAAATATAAGAAATACCCTCATAAGTCACCCAAATTTTAAATAAAAACCACCTATAAATAATTTAAGCACAGTGTACATACAGCTTTTCTATGTAAAGAGCCATGCTTGAGGGAGTTCTACACTGCATGTCTGCTTGAAAGCATTTGTGACTGTGAAACATGGTGGTTGCAGGGTCATGTTGCAAAAATGTCATTTTTCAAGAGGAACATGAAAGCCGGTTGATGGATGAAACTTATACAAGGTGATTGGTGACAGTTTCTTGAGAAATGTCACCTTAGATGAGCCGCTGCGTCCACCATCAGAATATACTGGGTAAACAAAGAGATTTCATTCAAATAAATTTAAAAAAAAGTGACAATAATTGTGCTCACATTACTTTGATGAAACTCTTCATTTAACACATGTTAATAGCTAATGGTCTATTCATAGTGAAAGTAAGAGCACCTGCCAACATTTTGTCACACGAATTTAGTATAGATGTACAGCTATAATTCAATAAATTAGACAAACCTCAAAAATCAAATGTAAAAGTAAAGAAAATAGAAATTTAATTTGTGAGAAAACTGTAACAGTACATCAGCTTACAAAGGATTTTTATAATACAGAAAAGCCCTTCTGTGGCATGGATGTGATCAGTCTCTGGCACTTCTGAGGTGTTAGCTTGGGCCCCTTTTTCTCTCATTCCACTCAATGTTCCTTTATTATCCGTATGAATAGCACCTACCGAACAGCTTCTTTTGCTACTACATGTTTTTGAGCTACCCTCCATGAGGAGTGTGTCAGTGGCTGTCAGAGGGGCATTCAAATTAGAAAGCTTCCCCTTGGTTATGTAAGCAATTCAAGTACACTTTCTCTATTAAATCTCCTATCAAAATGAACAAAAATAGATATAACACATGACATATATCGCTCTCTGTTTAATTAAACAATAAGAAATATTTTTATTTTGGATTAAAACTGTTGAAATAATTTAACTTTTTTGATAATATTTTACAATTTCTATACTCTTGAGCCGTACCTGTACCCCGCCCGCCTCGGATGTGACGGCACCCAATGGGAAGGCACCGTGCGCCGTGGAGGAACGTCATCTATTGGGCACTGGTGGTCACAGTAGTGGGACGGCCCAGCCGTGTTGAGCTGCTTGGCTCGCTTCGTTCGCCGCACTCCTGTTTGTGAGTGTATGAGCCACCACTTGAGCACTTTACATGACTGGAAAAACTAAGCTAGATGCTAATTTACCGGCTTCGAGGTAGAAGACACATTTCCCAACCGAGGAAAGAGGTTGTTTTTATTGCGGAAGGAGACAGATTTGGTTTTGCTGCCTTTTCTTCCAGCCAGTGGTAGAGATCTACGATGCCGAGCGCTTAGCTAACAAGCTAACTGGAACTGTTTTCACACACACAAGCTAGTATAGTTAGCTTGCTAACAAGCTAGCGAACGTCGGCTTTAGAAATGTATTGTCTCGGTTTATCTGTTGTAATGTTGGAACCGGCTATGGAGGCATTATATGAACAAACTGGTGTAATATCGCCTATGATATGTTGAATGTTTTAAAGCTCCTGTCCTAGTTTGGTTTATAATCTCCAGTGAAACCTTAAGACTGGAGTACAGACACTAGTTAACTGTCTGGGCAACAAGTCTAGCTCACTCTGCTGCTTTAACTCAATTATATACTTGTATTTCATATTGTCAGTTAATATCCGGATAAGACAGAAACTGTAGCTCGTGGCAAAAATAATCCTTGTGGCTCAGCAAAGGTGGCGTTACACAAAGAAAAGTAGAGTGCGACTTAGGATGTCCAGATCTGAGTCCATCCGGTAGTTCGGGAAAAGCTGTTGTCATTTTATCAGCAGCATCACAGCCGACGAGGAAGACGAGGTGGATGGACATTAAAAATCGCCCACATGCGTTGGATCAGCTCCCGGACTTGTGAAAGGCAACTGAAGCAGGAGGAGGGAGACGAAAGCTCGCAGCCCTTGCAGCCCGGGGAAAGATGGCGGAGCGCTCCCACAGGAGGTGGTGAGACCCAAACTTCGCAACTTGTCCGATTCACAGACTCGCACCTTATTTCCGATCGCCGGACACATGCAGGCCAAAAAACGATACTTAATCCTGTTCTCCGCCGGCGTCTGTCTCATTCTGCTGTTGTGTTTCGGGGGTATACAAGTCCCGCTGTCCGGACGGGGTCCCAGCCGGCGTGATGACCGCAGCCTCGCCGGTTCTCACCCCGGGGCTCGGTGGCGGCGCCTCCAGGGATACTTGCAGTCCTTCAGCACCTTTGAGAAGGATCGGAGCGATGACCTCAGCGAACACATATCTCCTAGGCAAAAGAGGGACACCAACTCATTCCTGTACACTGGAAAACGATGCAGAATGGAGTCCTGCTTTGACTTCTCTCTGTGTGAGAGGAACGGATTTAAGGTTTACGTGTATCCGCAGCAGAAAGGAGAAAAGATCTCGGAGAGCTATCAAAACATTCTGACCTCCATCGAGGGCTCCAGGTTTTACACGCCAGACCCAGCGCAGGCCTGCCTGTTTGTCCTGAGCTTGGACACTCTGGATCGGGACCAGCTTTCACCTCAGTACGTGCACAACCTGAAGGCGAAAATCCAAAGCCTTCCTCTCTGGAACGAAGGCAAAAACCACATAATCTTCAATTTATATTCCGGCACATGGCCAGATTACACAGAAGATCTCGGCTTTGACATTGGCTTTGCCATGCTGGCCAAAGCCAGCATAAGTACAGAAAACTTCAGGCCTGAATTTGATGTTTCCATCCCCCTGTTTTCGAAAGAGCACCCCAGGACAGGTGGAGAGAGGGGCTATTTGAGACATAACACGATCCCCCCTTACAGGAAGTACGTGCTTGTTTTTAAGGGGAAGAGATACCTGACTGGAATTGGGTCAGACACAAGGAATGCGTTATACCATGTGCATAACTCGCAGGACGTGGTCCTCCTCACCACCTGTAAGCACGGGAAGGACTGGCAGAAGCACAAGGATGCACGCTGCGATAAGGACAACGCAGAGTATGACAAGTGAGTACTTTTCTGTCATTAAGTTTTCAGATAATTTTAATTGACCACTTACAGTCTCATTTCGTGCTTTTAGAAAAACTTGCACTAAGTTAGAAAAACTTGCACTCGTGAATGTTTGACTTATGGGCGGACAATATGGACTTAGAATTGTATCGTGATACTTTGTGGTACTATTGTGATAACTATAAAAAATGTGATTTAAAAAAAATGCATTTATTACTCAGATTTTTTTTGTTGTTAACTGTATGGTTGTGACTGCACAGCATTCATAGCACCACAAACACAAATATCTTTGAAAAACTTTCCTATTTGAAATGGGCTAAATCAAGACACCACTTGTTTAAAGAAAGTATGATTTATATCAGTAAGCTGCACACAGTAACTGGATTTAATCATGTTGCCAAATTTACTAATACTTATTGATGCCTTTATGGAACAAACGGTGGAAAAAAATAGCAAAAATAACATTTCCAATGGCACTGTCAGTTTTTTGTTAATTTATCATCAATAAGTGAAATTTATCTTAATGATAAATTTATCAAAATGATAAATGAATCAAAAGTCTTCATGATAAACAATATGATAAATGCCCACCCCTGGTTTGACTTAATTTCTTTGCAATAGCAAATATTGTAAATGAACTAAACTGATCAAAAGTTCAAATAAGCGAAAAAAAAAAGCAAAATATGAGGTTTATTAATGTGCCCATAATTATTTTTCTGTATAATTTAGATTGTTTAACAATGTCTTTTAGTTTTTTGTTATAAGAAAAAGAAAAAAACAATGCCCTGGAATGTCCTAAAGATATTCTGCCGCCACAAGGGTTTGTTGTTTATTCAGTTCCCCAATATTTGCTCACACCATTTACTCATTTATGGACTCTTAGTGGAGGCCTGTGAGGCACAGCGGTATTAAAGTCATTTAGTCAATATGTCGATCTGTTGACTCAACCATTGATAAGTCTGCTTCTGTGTTGTCCGCATCTTGACATCCCCGTTATCTTTGTCTTGTACAAATATTCTATTGTTGGAGATTTAATTGAGTTTATACTAATTTGTTACTTGCCTGTTCTGGTGATGCACAAGTGACTGCTTTAAATTGGGTTTTTTTTTTTGACCAATATAATCCTATGAGCGAGCAGGATTGTTGTCTCTATGAAGAGAATACTCCATAGAACAGAAATGCAGCACTGGAATCATTTCCCGGTATCAGCCAGGTCATTTCCTGAGCTCAAATCTGATGAACAGTGGACAGTGGACAGTGGGATTCAGTTTTTGTCGGCCAGGTCCGTTTTTACTGGTGGTGTTTGATTGGAGATCTTTGGACTGGATTAGCAGTGACAAAGCTCCGGTGCCAGTGAGGGGAAGCCACTCTGGCTTCTGTTTGCTCAATCATTTCCCAGACAAGCCCAATCGCATTAGCCAGGAATGCACTGGCTCTGACCAGTGTCCTGTTTGACCCCAACATGTTGGGGGGGCCAAAAGGTAATGACTTGTCTTTTGACTTTATGCTGTATTTTTATTTTTTGTTTGATACCAGTGCCCTTTAATTGCAGTGTTTACATAGGAAGTGGGTAGAGACAGAAGCGGAGAGCAGCAAATGCCAGGATTGGAAATCAAACTCCCATTTAAAAAGAAAAACAAAAATTCATTACTTTGTCCCCACCAATAGTTCCTGTGCTTATAAAACGTAGAATATCTGATCTGTGTATCACTGATTGAGAACTAATTGCTCCCTGCTGAGTGACCAGAGAGGGATTTTATGTAGAAATCTTATCTATAACTCAGATGTCAATTCACTTTATTAAGAAGCTTTGGGGAGCAATTAAGATATGAATTTCTAATATGTGACAATCCAGCTTAATTACAAGCTAGAGTAAGGGCTTCTTACTCAAAGTGCCTTCTTTAAACCCAACTAGTGGTTTTACTTTGATTCCCAATGCGACGTCACATCTTTGAAACGTATCAAATCATTTATGTCGTTTTGTGTCATGCCCTTTTCTGCCAGTGCTACATCTTTAAAATGACAAAATTCACACAGACTCTGATCGCCACGAGCATGCTTGATGTCTAAAGTGTAAAGCAAGGGTGCTCAAAATCTCCTCTCCACGTTTTAGTTCTCTCCCTGGTGGCACCAACAACCTCCTCAGCATGTCAGTGTTCTTCTTAGGCCTTCTAACGAGCCATCATTTGATCCAGGTGCGTCAAACCAGGCAGAGAACTAAAACATGCAGGATGCCGGCCCTCGAGGACCCACTTTGGGCTCCCCTGCTTTAAAGTGTATAAATTGCATTTTGACAAACACACCAGCAGTGCCCTGAATCCCGTTTACCCTCTCCTCAAGCTGCTCCGTCTGAACTCTGTTTTGACAGTATCACGTGTCCATGTTTTCTGAATGGTTGCACTCTCCAAATGTGAGTATTGGATATTGCTAAGCTTTGTGTTTATATCTACTTACATTCTTTGGACCTTTGATACCAATGTTGGAACCGGTGGTCCTCTTATGGGGTTACCTCTACCCCAGATTGTCCAGAGCACAAGACGTACGGCGTCATTGATTATTTAACAGCGACTTGAACAAACTGCAGTTCTGCATCTAGCTTCACAGGAAGTGGCCGATGCAAACATACGGATCTGAAGTTGAAGTCTCTTGGCAGACAGAATCTATATCACGTCATAGCTAGAGCTGTAGCCGTTGCCTGTTTTTATTAATGGGATACTATTGGATAGTTCTTTCATTAATCAAGGAATTGAATAAATGTGTAGAACTAAAAAAAAAAACAGGTTCCCAACCAGGATTTTTGTTTTTTGACTTACACCTACAAAGAGCTCTGTCTCATCTTTTCTGCATCACACACATCCCAGCCTACCAACTCTTTCCAGGGACTTTTCTTTGTAGTGTTGATTGTGCGTGACTGCAACAATGTGGTCGACGATACTTCATTATGTTTTTGACATAATCAAGCATGACACCGTTATTTTGAGTTGGAATATTTTGTTTTATAAATTTAGAACTAAATGGTTTTCTAAAAACATGCCAACATTGTTAAAACTGGTCTTAATCTCCACTCCACTTGTTGGGTGCTGCAAAGATGAATCGTTGCATTTGAGGTGACCACTGACGGATTCTCATTTAGCGTATTTCCATCTTACTTTATTAATAATTTAGGGTTTGACATCTGCCTGTTGCTTCAATGATAAACACCAATTTGGAGTTTTTATATTTGATATTGTGCTGTTATGCTAAACTTATGTATGACACACTTTTCTCTGAATTAGTCATTGAACATTTGGCACTGTTGTATTTTTTTTGTTCTTCAAATTTTCATGTTGTTTTGTGACTGCACCTTTGACAACATTATTCAGTTCTATGCAATACATAAAAATTTTACCTGAAGTTATTTAGCTTGATATGTTTCTATTTCCAATTGTCTATAAACATAAATAGTTTAGTGTATTCCTGCATTTTAACAGATTTAGATTGGAGTTTCTGTGTTTCAGTCTTACTTTAAGCAGAGATCAGATGTAGTACAACCTAAATCTGTGTCATATTTCTTTCCCACCATTTTATTCATTAATTTTTTTTTTCTGTGAAGGTTTTGGTTGTAACAAAGTTGCTGCGGCTTGTTATGCGGCGCTCTGGGTCCGACAGTGCAGTCTGGCATCAAACTAGGTGGAAGTAATTGTTTCTGTGCCTGGCTGTGGTCTTTTGTGCAACTAATCCCTCTTATCCTCTCACAGTACAAAAAAAAAGGAAGTTATGATAGACTCAATGTAAGCCCTCATAATAATTACCATGTCCAATTCATGTCAGTTTTCAACTGAGACTTCGATGTGCCATAGATTGACTGGTTATTACTCCATAAAGATACCACACAGTGCTCCCCATACTGCTTTTAAGCTATCTGGGAATTATTTTATTCTTTGCCATTCATTGAAATTAAGTTACCGGCAGTTGAAGTACAACATTCAGTCTCCTCAATATGATTTGTGCAAACCTATTAAGACCCTGATCTGCTTGTTTTACATCTCTGCCAGCATCTCTTGTGAAGGGTTAGTCAACAGTTTCCTTCCCTCGTCTCTGTGTACTTGTTTGTATATTTGTACTCCGCCTCTGTGCACAAGCCAGTAATGCTGCTGGGAGAGAAGAGGAGAGAGATTGCTGGGAGATCCAGCAGGAGGCAGATCAGATGCAATTTTAACCTCAGACTGAAAGCCTTCTCACAGCTTGTTTCCAATTAGGAGGCACTACCAAGTGCAAGAGCATGAATGGGATAAAGTGAAAGATTGGGGGTAGAGGGGTTGGGGGGGAAGCTAAGTCACAGAATACTGAGATGCAAGTGGAAGTTGGGGAGGAAAATGGAAGCACAAAGGAAACAAGCCCTCTCAGAAGTGACGAGATAGATTGAAAATAAAAGGCAGAAAAGAGGGAAAACACATGGCCATCTATTCAACCGTACGAGGTGAGTGCAATAGCTGGCAGGCTGCTGACGTTAGTCTGCTAGGTGTATTTATAGCCTTGGAGGATTTTTAATCCTCAGTATTGGCCAAAGCCCCTGGCAGAGGGCTGCTAGCCAACCTGATGCAGGCTTTACAAGCTTGGGGAAAATGATAATCCATGGGGGAGGATAGCTGATATAAGTTCCTGCACATGAACTATATCTGATGTTTTTTCCATTAATCTTATCTATATTTCCAACACATTGGGTCAGCGGTTTTTTTGTTTGTTTGTTTTTTTTAAAAGGGATTATAGTGTACGTGGTCATTTTGTCATAATTTTTCAGTGGCTTTCCTCCTTTAAACCTGATCTGTGTGGCTGTCAAAAGTCAAAGGATAGTATTTAAACAAAATTGAGACCCATCCATTAATTTGTTCCAGTCTCTTCAGCCAGTAAGATCATCTTCCAAATGTCTGTTTTCCCCAGTGATCCTATACAGTCTTTTGTCAGATTAGCTGTAAAATGACCCCTTCAGTCAAGTCATTAATTACTACTTTAGCTTGGCCCTTCCACCCACTGTCTTGTATATCTTTGCTATGTTTCCAATAATCCCACCAGCTGCCTCTTCTTCGTAGAGCTAAATGATATAGCTTGCAGAGAAGACATCTGGTAAACCACAAAATCTTATCACAAAAATTATCTCTGAACTTTTTCTGACAAGAAGATATAAGACTGTCAAATTCAAAGACGGCAGCCATTGTTTGAAAATAAGCAGGTTGAAATGTGGGAACGGAGGAGTAATTTGGTAAAGATAGGTTTCCCATAACTGGTGCACAAGGTACTGTGGTCTGGCTCAGTTTCATGATGATCTGAGTGAAGGAATTAGCTGATGTGTCTAGAATAAAATTGGCCAACATCCCAAAGTAAAATGCCTTTGGTGGCATTAATGAAGGGCTCAAAATCATACATTTATTAATATTTCATAGCTTTCTCCACCTTCATTATCAGAAGTGCTGCAAGTGGAGCCTTTAAGGTCAAAGATGTAGTTTAATGGCGCTGACTCATCAGCGAATCGTTGATGTTGTGCTTAGCTGGCCACGTACGACGAAGTGTGTTGTGAGTGCTACATGCAGAACCGAGGACCGGCTCAAAGGCAAAGCTTCTAGGATTGTAATCCCTCAGTTGCCATGGTAGAGGAGATAGCACAGAGATGAAACTTGGTGCTACGAAAGTTGATGTCAGTTAGTTTTTAGTTACTGTCTCTGTGGATTGTCAAAAATAGTTGGAAAGCACACAATTTATTCCGTTGTTGCACTCTTCTGCCTTGAAAACTGTACCAGGCAGTCAGAGAAATAAGCAGCCACTCTGTTGGTAGCTCTTGGCTGAGTTGTGGTTTTAAATCCTCAGATAAAACCAGCTCACAAACATATCCACACACAGATTTGGTATCTTTTGCTGTCCTCCTTGTGCAGCACTTTGTCAGATAAGGGCTTTAACCAACACGGTGTGAGGAAGGTAATCTAGGACAAATGATCACCTTGAATATATGTCATGGTCTGATGTCTTCATTTGTCCTTCACTGTTGCAGTTTTCACCTAAACTTCATGTTTAGGTTTATCTCTAGGGAAAGAAAGCACACACACACCTATCTCTATCACTGAATGGTGTTAGTTGCTGTGACTCGCACAGTTTGATAGCGATTCAGGCTGCTCGCATGAGCATGCAGCAGTCTTAGTGCATAGATTTCATTATCAATTGATAAAATCTAGTTCCAGGTCAGTGCGTGAGATAATATAAAGGCATTCAGCTACCCTATGAAGTAGGGCTGTACTGTGTACGATCTTCAAACCTTGTGCTTGTCTAGCACATTGAGTTTATGAAGGATGTGCAGTAGATATGCTGGGCTAGCCATGTACTGCTGCATTGGATGACATCAATAAACCTGCAATATATCTGAAAGTGGAGATCATGTTAAGTGGATGTTTTTTTTGTGACTATTGGTAGGAATGTAAGGTTGTAGTAGTAACATTAACAAGAGTCCCATGCGTTTATTAATGTCCTTTTACTAATGTCTTTTGACTTCAAACCTCAATATTTCGTGTGTATGTTGGTACAATAAACAGCCCACATCTGACTAGCTACCAAGGAATATTGTGCCACAATGGTTATCCATTAATATTGATGCATAGAAACAGACCGAGTCAGAGAAAGAAAGGCATATTTTGACTGTGGCAGGGTTAAAAGTTGGTCGGATGTTTTATGTAACCGTGGCAATGATAAGGGGTTAAAAAATTGATTAATTTTTTATTTTTTTTATTTTGAGGCAGTCTGCTAAACAGTCATTTTGAGAGGCGTTTGTTGTGTTTTGTGTGTGATCTAAAGAAGAGTGAATAAACATTTTCAGAATTTAGAGAATGTCTTCAATAATCAAACCCATTCCTGAGAAAACTTACTTGTTTTTATCATTTTCATAAAGTAAAAGACTGCAGCCATGCCTTCTGAAGCCTTGATACTGGAAACTGATCTGTTGTGTACATTCTTAATCATTAAAACCTATAAATATTAAAAGTCTTGCTGATTAAGCAAGACCTATATCAATATATTGACAATAAAATCGCTGGCTCTCATTCTGATGTCTTTCTTGTACAGTTGTCTTCAGGCTTTTGATTAATAATTTAAAGAGTTTCTGTAGTGGCTACAACAGCAAAACATTTTGAACTTTTCCAAAATATTGTTAATATTTTTAAAGAGTTTTTATAACACACCCAACACATCCTCTCCTCTCCCTCCTTATCTTCTATATTGAAGAGCGTCGCCAACATATTATCCAAGTGCCAGCGATTTCTGCTAGCTCCTGCAATTTGTTCACATTGTATGGGAAAACGGCAGCATTTTTCACTTTATCTATCATCATCTGTGCAGCCTGCACCCTGTAATCTCGCTTTCTGCCACTGAAGCAGTTGGGCTTCCCTCTCTGCGGTCTCGTAATTGCGCAGTAATAATCTTTTCCCTCTTGAGAGTTACAAGACTGTGTTTACACTTCATTTTTGGCAGCTCGACTTGGCAAGACACTAATTTACACTTTCCGCAGCAAAATGAAGCTCCTCTTTGGATTACTTTTGCTGCCTTGCCAGAGCATTAGAGGCATCACAGTTATCTATGGGTTCGATGGGCTTCTGAAAATGTTCTTTTGTATCTGTGATGAAATAAAAACGGTAATTATGTACACATTTATGAGTGTCTTTTTTTTATGTCCATAGAAAATGAGGTGTACACCCCTTCTTTAGAAGTAAAACTTCCCTGAAAGGTTAAAGAAATTTTCTTTTCTATACATTGACAGATGAAAGCTGAAATTATTTAAGCTAAATAGCATTATATTCTATGTCTGAGTCACACAAAAGCATCTCTTTTCTGTTTTTTTATGGTACAACTCTCATATGCTTTTTATTTTTTAAGTTAGCAAAGCTAGAGTGATGTGTGTTAAGCAGCAGAGTGCAGGCTAGCTAATCTAGACAGCTAAATAAACAGCTAATATCAGCTGTTTTCATGTCCCTCACCAAAACTATTATGGAAATCTGCACTCTTTCATTGAGGGGAAAAAAAAAATCTTCCCTAGAACCAGTCACAGTTGTTAACGTACAAATATAAAATTAATGCCAAAGCACTCTTTGTTGTATATTTTCCAGAAAATAATCACAAAATGTTACAAAGGAAAGTTAATCCAGAGAAATCCCATCCCTTGCAGCTTGCCTTTAGCTCTATTCATGTCCCTACAATGAGTATCGGATCAGACGCAGCCCGCAGGTTTGATGCTGCGTTGATAGCAGACTCGGCCGATAACGCTCCATCTTCTGATCTAAGATGGGTCCGTCTCCCCGACCATCCGTTTTGTCTTGCTGTTTCCATTAGACGAGGAAGACCGTCTCTGTGGAGGCTGACTGGAATGAGATTTTCTGATCAATGAACAAAAGAAAAACTAATTAGAAGCCATCCACACATCAATATGTGGCTGTTTATGGTTAGAAATACATTTCACTTTATTTGTTTTTTCTTTCTCCCCATCTCCGCCGATAAATTTTCAATTGTTTTACATGATTCTATCTATATGTTATTTCTTCTGTTTTCCTATTATGTTGTTATTCTTGTTGCCTTTATGCTACATCATTCTTCGTTAATTTTTCCTTGGCATCCCGCCTCCTTCTTTTCTCTCGTCCTTTCCATTATACATGCAGGACATTCCTTTTTCTGTGTGGCTTCCCTCTCTCATTGAATCTAAATTTTTCATTACGGACCGTTACGGCCGTTTATCTCTTGCTCCATCCATCCAACGTCCGAGCTCTTATGGAAGGTGACCTGGACAGAAACGTTTCTGCACTCGTAAATAACCTCTGGACTTTGCCCTTTAAGTTCCATTCAGACATAAACTTGAGATATTTAGAAAGACTTCACATTCCCTCTGTAAATGTTGTCATTCCTGAAGTCATATGTTAAGTTTCAACCTTTTATATGCCGTGCCTTAACAATTGTGTAAAAGTGATTGATTAGTTGTACAATATCTCTGTGGGCTCTTTGAGGCCTTGTTGGGGGAGACGACTTTTCTTTTTCTGGTTTTTAGAGGGAGCTTAAAATGAACGGAGATTTGAAAGCAAAGAACGAAGTAGAGAGATAAAAGACACAAAGAATAATATTCCAGTGAATTAACCTGAGGGAGCATAATGTGGTTCTGATGTAGACCCTGTCTGTGTGTTGATAAATGTTTTATGAAGCGCTCTTTGAACTCATTAACCACAGGGAGATGAGTAAGTCCAAGGTACCTTAAGGAAATGAGTAAAGGTTTTTTTTTTTTACTAAAGCTATTTTGGTACTACCCTACTCTTCTGATTTGACTTTGGGTAATGCTTTTTCAACCTCTTAGCAGTGATTGGAAAACTTTAAGAATATCACAATTCAAACATCAAAAAAGAGCTTTTTCCTGAAAACTACACTCTAGATTTATATTTGGGTTGAAGTGGTCCTTAAAACTGGAAAAGCATTGAAATTAACAGTTGTCTGGATCTCCAGACAAAAAATTTAATAATCTACAAGAGTTGCAGTTTTTAAGATTGTTTGAGCAAAAATCAGTACTGACATTGTTATACCAAACTAAAAAAATCAGAAGCCAGTTGCAGCATTTTTGTTTCATGATTTATGGAACTAAAAGGTAAGATCAGAATTTCAAGGTTAACATTTTCTACTTGAAATGTACTGAATGTCTTAAAAACTATAGAAAAAAAATTGTAATTTGCATCTAGAAAAGTATGTTTTCCAATGGCAAAATGAGTCGGAACTTTTTATAGGTTCATCAACATGATTCATTGTTTTCTTTAAACCATAGCTGTTCTGCCATACAATTCGAATAATGAAGTCATTTTATAAAATGCCAGAGAAAAAAAACCCCATAGCTGCAGGTGAAACAGCCATGATTAAGTACACCATTAAGACAAAATAGTAGAGTGAACCTCATTACGATGGCCTTATTCATTAATCTGTGATATGCCACCTTCAGGCTACAGACTATTTTAAGCATCATAGCAGCCACAGTCGTTCTTACCGTTAAAGATTATATGATCCCATGTCTAAAACAAGAAGCTTTCAGCTGGATTGCATTGCCAGACCTAGTCTCCCAGTGTAATTTGAATCCTGACAACAACTGAGCTTCCTATAGGAGGAATCCAGGACTCTGCAAGGCCTGTAAAACCGTGGCTCGCGTATCACGTTTCCACATTTTTCAGGAATCGCTGCCCACAGTTACCTGATGCTCTTTCTGATTTTGAAAGACCGGACCAAACCAGAACGGAGACCTTTCTATTTGCTAGCAATAGCTCTCAAAAATAGTCTTGTGGTGACTTGTAAATTAAAGAAGTGCTCAAATTCGTTTGAAAAGGAAGTACAGGTTTTACCTCAGAGTTTGTTGGATTTGATTTCTGGCTCCAACAGCTACATCAATGGGGATTCTTGAATAATTTAAGTTGCTCTGATGCAGGCTTGGACCAAAATAAAGCTCTATCCGTGTGTTTGAGTTGTGACATTCTCACCAGAGATGCCTCCCGGCTTTTCTTAACTTGGATCCAGTGTACATTTCTCAGCTGCTGTTTTTTCCTTTCCTTCCCTTCCTAATCTATTGACGCTCACTTTCACTTGGTGGCTTTCAGCCTGAAATTCCTCTGGCTTAAGCTCGTGTTCCTGGCAACGGCCTATCAATGTAGCGTAACTGTGACAGTAAAGAGGGAGCATAAAATTAAATGTGAAGTCACTCTGAAATAATAGGGGGACGGAGAGAGAGGAAGCTGGTTTTAGAGCTGCTGTAATTTTCCATCTTGCAAAGTTATTCTTTGTTTACGATTTATGAGAGTTATCATTTTAGATAAACACACCATACTTCATTTGTACATTGTGTATAACGTCAAGGAATAGGCATGTTGAACTAAGGTCAGGTAAGATACGAAAAAGTGAGTAAATCGTACTAGCGTCCTGTAGCTAATGCACATCTGACAAGTGGAATGAAAGTAATTTTGCAACAAAGAAAAGAAAAGCTGGGTTCTTGTAAGACTTGGAGGATCAGAGCTGTGGACATGTGACTGTTGCAAAAATGATTCTCATTTTCTCCTGATTACTTTCATATATGTTGCATATTGGGTGATTATTAAGTGAAGTGAAATGATCAAGACTTGCCTGAGATGTGCAAAAACATTTCAGGAGCATAAGTCATCAACACATTTTAACTGTATTCCTTACTTTTGACATTTCTGAAACTCATCACAGGCTGGGAGATAATTATGACCTGCGTTGTTGAGGTTAATATTATGCTCTTTCCAACCTATTTTTATTTCTATATTTAAGTAAAAATGTCACCATGGATAAAAGCTAGTGATATCTGTTGCTTCTTTGTTTTTAAATAGGTATTTTAATGGTGATTTAAAAGCGGTGCACCGATCAGAAAATATCGGGCCAATCTCTGATTTAAAATATATATATACACACACATATATATATATATATATATATATATATATATACATACAAATATATTTGAACTTTGCGTTGCCAAGTCTGATTTCTCTCTTAGAGGGAGGATATAGAAATCTATAAGAACAGCATTGAAAATATTTATAGTCTTTCTGATAGTGGTCAAATATTTTTGTTTTGTCAGAAAGCTGTTTGTGTAAAGCAATTTTTTACTATGGATGTGGAACAGATGTCACAGATTTCACTTTTTGAAATGCCTTTCAGCATTATGACAAAGAAAAGTAAATTATTAGGCGGACTTTCTTACTCCAGACTGTAGCAGCAATTTCGTCATTTGATTGAGGAGCGTTTGACCAGGACGAGTCGACGGGGAGTAAAGAACGGGTTGCTTTTGACAGCATCATACAGCCCAATTCTTTGTTTGATGCTATTTTAAACACCATACTGAAACGGTTATCTTTCTTTTTCTTCCTTCATTGATTGCGTCCACACTGAAGAGTGCAGTGACAGCAGTGCATTTGTAAGCATGTTTGATGATTAAAAAATGTTCAGATCTTACAGTTTATGACGGCGTGGCTTCTAATCCGAGCTAATCAAAAATACAGTTTATTTGAACAAAGACAAACTTGTGATTGAATAATTTTGTGTTATTTTCTCATTATCTTTAAAGGTAGTCAAAGGTATTCCAGCATTGGCTTCACTTTTAACACCAAGACTTCATCCATCTCAACCCTGAAGCTCATTAGACGTGGCAGTGCCTCTTTGGTTAACACTTCCCTCTCAGTTTTTGGGTTACATGTGTGTGTGAAGATCAACACTGTTCCTCTGAATCTCCTCCAACTGACTAAGTGAGCCACGCATTTGCTTTTTCACACCGTCCGTCCTTGTTGCTAGGATACTGCTTGATGTTTTTCTTTCTTGACCTTGTTGTTCCTTTCTTTTTGAATCTTGATACTTTTTCTGTATCGAAAGCCATTTGCTTCTGTTGATGAATGACTAGCCTAATCAAAGTTCCTCAGTGCATTAAATGTGAAGATTTGCTCATTTTCTGCCAGTAGAACTTTATTCTTTATTTCACAGAGAGTGAGCTACAAGATTGAGACATGTTCCAGCATTGGGCTGTTTAATTATTGACCCAGCCTACATTGCTATAATTAAAATGCAGCACTAGCAGAATGTACACATCTGTTCTTTTCTAGTTGTAGAAAATTGATTATCTTGTCTCTCTATGGAAACTTGGTTGATTTTTATTTCTTTCTTTAGAGATTAGATTGCTTATATGAGCGCTGCATGTTATTTATCACTCCGTTGTAAGTTTTAGCGTCTCAGTCATAAAAACGACACCTCAAATATGGCAGTTAAAATCTTTACAAGATGTCTAGTGCATCATTGACTTGCACTATATGCATGCATGGCACTTGAAATATTATGTCCCACCAAATATTGCATCTAAGCAGTCCTTGCCGATTTCTGTGCATCACACATTTCAGAGCTTTAATAGGAGTGTATTGCAAACATTTGATTTGCAGCCAGTGTGTGAAAAGAACCTGAAAACCCAACAATCATTGCTTTGATTATCTGTTAAACAACCAGAACACTATAGTTTGCTTTTTACCCAGTCCCCCAACCCCCTCATTAAATTGTCACTGACTGCACAAAGGAAGCAGCCATATAAAAGCACTTCAGTTTTCCAGCCAGTCAGCAGCTCCTGGATGGTCAAAGAAAGTCCACAGTGTGGTCACTCTGATTGGACAGTCGGTCTGGGTTTAAACCTCAGTGGGGTTTGAATGTTCACCACATGCCATCCCTCTGAATGAAGCACCGCAGACCGACCAGCAGCAGCTCTGCTGTTGCAAGAGTTCAAGTCTTGTACCTCAAAACACTTGAAATATTCACCAATAATGTATTCTTTCTTCAGATTATATGCATTCACAATATGAAAACCATAAAGTAGTTTTTGTTTATTCTAGTTTATATATTCATGTAAAGTAACATGGCGCTATTTACTGTTGTTTACTGTTCCATCTATAAAAATGATTGTGCAAAACAAATGTACTGAAAGGAAAGTTTCACAAATGCATAAGCTGATTATAGAGAGTTTGTGATTACAGTATGATGATTAGCTGTGCGCTGTAAAACTCCTGCGCTCGCTAGCGACCATCTGGATACTGCCGTGCTGAAAATATGGGACAAGGCAGGGTTTGCCTCGTACCGTGCAGTGTTAATTGCTGACATCCGACATGACTGCGAGGCGCGTGGTGTATGAAAACATCCTCACTGACATCTGTTTTTTTTTTTTTGTGTGACATAATAGCAGCAGTGAGGGGGGGGAAATAGAGCTGTAGGTACTGGATGTGGCTCCAGTGGAAGATGGGTTCCAAACATATGCCTTTAAATCTCCACTGACATCCAGTAGCATACTGTATGAGGGCTCTTCCCCAGAGGCTGCCATCTGGAAGAAAAGGGGAGAATGGAGGGGGAACATCTGGTTCTTTCCAAGTTTGCATTGGCAAACTCTTGAGTTTTACCACAAATCTGGGCCAGAAATGGATCTAAATCTGTTAGTTTAGTTTGGATCGTTGGTTTAGTTTGGGTATAGCAGAGATTATACTGATCACCAACTGACATGTTTTTACTTTCAGTCGATGTTTTTTTTGTTTTCTTGACTTTGTGATTAAGGAATTTAACAAATTGTTCACGCGACTAAAATAAAAATAAACATGTATTAAACTTACTGCAGAAAATGGGAAGAGAAACATTAATCTTACAAGCAGCAGTGAAGCAATTATATCATGCATCCATCCCTGTTCGGTTCAGTCTTCGTGCTGCTTCTGAGGTTTGCAGCCCTTTTAATGTTTTAAAAGGGCTGCAGTTGAGTAGATAAAATCTTTTTTTTTTTTCCCTTCTCTCACATATGTCGGACCACACCGAGAGCAGTGCACACGGTCTTCCAGAGCAACATCTCCGCCACACAAACTGCTTTAACTTTACATGTTTTGTTTTTTTTCTTCTCTCTGTTTCTAACAATCTCCCCTGCTGTTTCTGTTCTTTTGAAAGTTGGAACTGTAATCTAGAGCGTTTGCAGAAATGTCTCCATACTGTGTGGTGAATCCTGTTTCCCCAGTGTTTCTCTATGGCAGAGATTCAGTAATGCCGTCTCTTAACAATAGTTGATCATTTGATTCTTTGGCTCTTTGACGTTTTGTTAAAAATTTATTGACAAGATTAATTATGTGTCTCAACAGATGCAGTATGAGAGAAATAAAAACTTAACAGTGGGACATCACAGGGCTCAGCATCAGCTCAGGAACTAAAGATTTGAAGTAGAGATTCACTGATGTGGAAATCCGGGCTGATTAAAATATTAAAATTCCAGTTGTGGCCAATATTGATTTGTTTTGGTATTTTCTGTACCCTTTCAACAGTAAGAAAGCAACAACACCACTGACATTAGCTAAAAAAACAACCGCAGCATCATTATCACATGACCAACCTCCTTCCCGTCCAGAAACATGAACCCCAATAAGATTTCCTCAATTTTATATGCATGACTAATGCAGATTTGTTTTTGTTTTTTTAAAAGACCACCATCAGCGGATATGATGTTAATACCAATATATTGTTCAACCATGATTTAAACCAATAAATGCTCCTGGAGTTCATGTTAAATTGATGTCTTGCCCACAGCGATCCACTGCTCTACAAAGCTCGGACCGCTGTGTAGCTGGAAGAACACGAGACACCTTGATGTGGAACTCATCAGTCGATCTGGGTCGGCTAGATTACTCCAAAAATGATCAGAATAAGTTAAAAAAAAAAAAAACAACCACATATTTTTTTTTTTCCTTCAAGGACTATTATGATGAATTTATAAAAACTCTAACCTTTATTTTTTTTCTTTTGAATTTTAAACTATCCAGCAACAATATCTGAATTTAAAAATCGTGTTTGCACAATTTATACTTTTGAACAGAAATGTCCAGATAGTAACGCTCACTTTAGCTCTGAAGACGTTCTGATAGAAAAAGCGTCCTTAAAATGTTCGACATGCTGGAAAAATGTCCGAATCACCACACACCACATTAGCTGTGATAAACATCCAACAGTTTTGCTGTTAAATGTCTACTTTCTGTTCAGTGTTTCGATGGCATAATTTAATGCTGCTTTTTCATAAACCGATCAAGCCTTAAAACATGAAAGAAGTTGCGACTATCTGTGATGTGCCAGGAGCAAACAGCATGACATTTTCACGGTGCATAAGGGCTTGGAGTCTGGTATCGGTCAGAAGTTTGCGTAAACAAACATCAGGTAAGAGAGGCTCGGAAAAATGGCTCAAGGAGTCTGCAGTGTGTAGCTATTTGCTGCTCCTTACTTTTACATTTGTTTTGTCTTGCAAATGTGACTGCGGCTTCACTTCGCAGCACACATTTGCATGTGTGGCTGTCGGGGGCGGAAAAATAAGACCCGGAAAAATTACACTTTCAAATTTTTGGTTCTATTTAATGAACCCCAACCTAAAGCCTAACAAGGCAGAACAGAAAAAGAACACCGTTCCTCTCGCCTGCATACATACATTATCAGGGGAAGGAATTCCAAGCAGCTTTCCTAATCAGAGCCGGTGTTGACTGAGGGCTGAATTGGGCAAGGAAAAGCATGCAGGTTTTAGACGGGCAGGTGAGAGGGCAACCATGCTTAAAGGGGAGAACAATCGACATCTGAGATTGGATTTTTGCTAAAAATATGGAGGCTTTCTAGGAATTCCATGCTTAATCAACGTTCTGGAACTCTGCCATGTTTTTTTGTTTTTTTTGCCTTGTGAGCCTATAATTTGTCTTTCTCCATTGTTGTGCAGGTATGACTACAGAGAGATGCTGTACAACTCCACGTTCTGTCTGGTTCCTCGCGGTCGAAGGCTGGGCTCCTTTCGTTTCTTGGAGGCTCTGCAGGTGAGTGATACTCAAACACGTCTTCCAATGTGAGCATCTCGGACATATTTTCACTTTTTACTTGTTTCTAAAACTGCCACCATTTCAGGATAACTGCTTAGCATTTATTTTTGCATGTTTTCTAAGATAAATAAACTGAATGGTAATGGCTAAGTCCCAATAAGCATTTTATAAATTGATCAGAAGATGAATTAAAATGAAGTGGCTCATTTCCATTATAGTTTTTGCATAGAGACCTCAAACTTCATTTTATTTTCTGTTTTGTGTCATTTTTAGTTTGTTTTTTTATTTATTGTTTTTGGTTGTTGTGTTTTAGTTGGGATATTTAGAATATGATCCAGTGTTAAGAGTTCTTTACAAAATTAAAGTTTACTGATCTTTTAGAGGTTTAACTTGCGTTATTATACCATTAGCTATGTCTCGAATATAGTCAAAACAACAATATTATTGTTTATCGCAGTAATTACAGGGACAATTTATCGGCCAGCAACATTAGCTATTGTGACCGGCCTATTAAACAGTTGAAACTGTTAAAATGCATATCAAATAAATATTTGCTCTGCATAGTGGTAGGAATTTTAAGTCAGTTTGCTCTTTTACTCAACGCTAATACAAAAGGCAAATATGAGTTGTGTAATTGGTTAGTCCATCAACAGCAGAGATTTTAGCATCATTCTCTCAGAAAGATGGATGTCTGACGGTGGAATCACTTCTTAACAGCTGAACTTGTGTGTTTCATTACCTCTCAAGACGCACCAAAGATAAACAGTCATAGATGTTCCAGGTTTTGCTGAACATTAGTGGAGTTAACCATTCTGACCATTTTTCTTTGTTCTTCTTTTTTTTTTGGTGTTTTTTTAAAAAGTTGTCATTGTGGCATGTCTGCCCTTGTGTTCAGAGAAAAAGCCAAAAACCGGTGCAGCTTAAACTGAATAGAAAAGCACTTAGTCGGCCCCACAGGCCGTCTCCCACACTGTCAGTCATTTTGTTATTGTGCTTCCAGTTTTTTTTTTTTGTTTGTTTTCTTTAGCTGCCTCTGACTGTGTGTCCTCGCCCTGTCATTATGTCTCTCATGTCAGAGTCTTCTTTTCACTTCTGGCTCTTCACCCACCTAATCTTTTTCTGACTCTTTATGAATACGTTTCTTCAACTTGTGGAAAACAAAATACTCTCCAGAGGAATATAACAATAAAAATATAAGATGAGACAAGAAACTCTGCTGATTTTTAGTTTTTCTTTTATAAGGGAGCATTCCCAGACCATCAATATAACTTTGCTCTACACTGCGGCTGTGTGTTTGCATTCTTCCAAATATTAAAGCATCTCTGTCGCCCTCAAAGGTATTGAAGGATATTACACCAGCTTCTCTAACGCCCCCAAAAGGCTTTGTTTCACCTCCAGCCATATGCTCATACAGCTACCCTTGTTAATAGAACTAATGTCACATCTTGAGAAAAATGGTATCTCTGATGCAAAACTTTCACACCCCAAATATTCTTCTTAAATTGTATTCTCACACTACGACTAATAAGATGATCAGAAAATGTGTTATATAGGGCATTATTAATTAATGTATGTATTACTGAGGTTGATGTTAACAAAACAAGACCGTCTTGGTATGTAAAATGTAAAACTTTAACCTTTCAGAGTTAAAGCCTCTCAATTATTTTCACTTATGTAACTATTTAGGATGGGCGAAAAATCTTTTATACTGACCACAGCTTTTTCATTGTGGTCCCAAAGTCTGATCGGTGTGAGTCCATATCATTCCTAGAGATTGTAAAGCTCTCTTGATTTTACACCATGAGCACAGTACAAGCTAATATCGAAATCCACTTAATAGGCAGTTTCACTTCAGTGACTTTAATCTTATTTGCCATTCTCTGCATTTTCACTCTGTTAGAAGAACAGGGGTTCTTCTGTTATCAAGTAGAAACAGAAAGCAAGCTGCTAAAGTTGTCTTCAAAGAGTATTTCTTTGGGAATGTAGCATCATTAGGTACTTTAATTCCTCTAAAACCCATGTTCACAGACTATAGGGATAATCCATATTTCTGTTAAAAGAAACAAATTTAAACTATCATCACCGCTTGCAAGAAAACTACAGGTGTTTCCATTATCAAAACTAGTGATGCATTTTTTTTGTGTATGGCAGAAAAGCCTCCTAATGATAAAGGAATAAATAATGTCAAACTTATTTCTATACCGCCTATTCATAAGAAACATCTGTCAAGGCCCTTTACAAGGTAAATGAATTCAAATCAGGTGAATTTATCCCTGTACAATCCAACACGACCATACCGTTTTAATATTAACCGATTTAACGTTACAGTATCCATAAAAAGTATTTACTCCTTTGGATGTTTTGTGCTTATTTAATAAAAACTAAAAGGCCATCCCTCAGACAGAAAGATTTCCTTTTAGTTCATCCCCAAAATATTATTTTATGAAAAAAATAAAAACATACTTTAATGTCAAGGTGAAAGGTGATTTCTGCAAAATAATATAAACTTCTTTTTTTTTTTTTTTTTTACATAAAATTAGTCATTGTATAAAAAATTACTCCTTTCAAGTCAATATTTAGAAGATTTATCATTAACCTTTGCAATTCTACAAAAAAGATTTCTTGCAAAACTCAAAAGGGGCATTCACAGGTGATTTTTGTCATTTTGTAGAAATCACTTTTAAAATCAATAACTGATGAATTGCTTAAGACAGCAGATGGTTGTCATGACGTTTTTTTTTTCATCACTAAATGGCTATAACCTGATAATAATTACAGTTGTTACTATTGAAACAATGAGACTGCACTTTCTACCTGTAAAGCCAAAATAGAAATGGAAATCCTTCAGTCCGTTTGATAAAATACTAACTTGATTTTAACATTTATTGTTAAAATCAATAAATCAAGAGAGCAGCTGGTTGTAAATTAAGCTCAAATCGGATTTCAAACGGTTCCCGCAGTTTAATGCTTCCATTGCAGGATGCAGAGTGCCTTTTTTAACACCGGATTTATAGATTATGTATATCACACCCGAAGCAGAAAATTGTTTTCTTTCGCCCCTTCATACACATTGAGCAGGCTGTGCTAATATGAATATACTTCTGCATATGAGGCAATATGTGTGTACTACATATGTATAAAGCTATTTTAGTTTTATGTCAAAGAAAATATTAGTGTCTAAACTTTTGTTCTGTGATATTTGTATAGAATACAATTGTCAATTGCCTTTGACTTCAGAAGAAGGTGGACAGTATGTCTGTGCTGTATGTGACAAGATAATAATTACTTCCCTGGGGAGTTGGTGACGAGACCAGGTGAGCTGACAGGAAGACATTTTCTGTCGTACAACTCTGGACTGTGGTCTGAGGGTGTGTGTGTGTCTATGACTTCACACTCCTGGCCTCAAGTCTGGCAGACGTTGATACATTTCAACCAGTTAGTCGAACATGGTCTACTGTGTCGTCATAGTGCCATAGGGAGGCTTTCAGATGGACAGCCAGAAAGTAGTGGAGAATCTTGGTGCAGCACACTGCGGATCAAGTTGTGCAAAACAGAAGGAATTGGAGGGGAAAAAGTGTCTCATGCATCTGGAAGGTTTCCCCAGCTCAAATGTTTTAATGACTGTTGTACGTTGGTGTGATATTATGACAACGGAGAGGATTGGAGTGCAGGTCTCTGGAGTGGATTGCTGTGCGAGAGCAGATAAGCAGGTAAAGCTTGGCAGCCTTTGAGCAGATTGCTACCTATGCTAATGACACTACGCAGATTAGAGAAACGCAGACGCAATCCAGTGCAGGAATGTTTGTGCCTGGACAAACGTGTGTGTGTGTGTGGGTTTTTGCGTGTGTGTGTGTGTGTGGGTGTGTGTGTGTGTGCGTATGCTCAGTAACCAATCAGTGAATGGGATCCTGCTTAGCAGATTACAGAGCCTGTCACTGCTGGCAAGAGGCTGCTTTTACTATCCCACACACACACACACACACCCACACACTCAGCTGACAGAATCAGTTTGTAAGAACATGGATCCAAACAAACACACATGCTGAAAGAATATTAAGCTATTAGAAACAGGGGATTAATGTTCTGGTATGCTTTTGCTTATGTCCTTCTGAACATGTTTGTTTCTGAAATAGTGCTTAATATTGTGCTAAGTTTGAGCAAGTATATCAATGTAACGTTAAGGAGAAATATGTCCAGTTGTCTTTTGTGACTAAGCCTGTCATGATAAGCAATAAATCAATTAATCTCTTGATAATTTACATTTTGACAAGATGCTCTCCTTTAATATCTTTTTTCTGTTTTGTTTGTTTTTAATAATAGTGCTAACTGGCACATTTTTCTCTGTTTCCCTATGGAAGCTGAATAATTAACTTTTGAAATGTAACTTTGCTTAGATTTCATTATCCATTTTAAATATTCTGTTCTTTTGTATATCTATTTTGGATGTGTCAAATGTTCTTTAGAAACTAGTTGGGGGTTTTTGAGCAGTTGCACTTGCATTAATATGCCATCATTGTTGTATTAGTTGAAAATGGTCTCCAGGTGACAATATTATCATTTACAACAATCATTTCTGGGTCATTTTATCATCCAGCAAAACTGATCATGACAGGTTTATGTGTGACTACACCGGGATTTAGAAACGTTTCAGATCTAACTTGTTTCCTGTAGATCCTTAATATACAGTAATGTTCCCTAAAATGTTCCAGCTAAATATAAGAAATGTTAGACTCTGGAGGAGCTAGCTTCTCCAAATTAGATGCTGAGGCCTGTTTGTTTGACAAAATACATAGTTGATGGGAGATTGCTCATCTCTTGTTTGCACATGATGATGTTGCAGGCAGCTTGTGTGCCAGTGATGCTGAGCAACGGCTGGGAGCTTCCCTTCTCAGAAATCATCGACTGGAACACAGCAGCTGTGATTGGGGATGAAAGACTACTGTTGCAGGTAGAAACACTGCGAATAACTAAAGTTTAAAACCTACATTGGGTTTGATTGCTTTGTTTCGTTTCCTTTTTGTTAGAAATGCACCAGTCAGGTTCGTGTTACCGATTTCTGATGTCAGTTTTTTTTTTCTTAACATCTTTGTTTTTGCCTTCTCGTGATGACGGGTCGTTGAAGTTGTCACACATCTTAGATGTTTTTAGCATTTTATGTTTACAGTTTGCACAGATTGCTTTATTTTTTCATAAGTACCTTCCATTGGTTGCATAAAAGTTCAACTAGATAAAACACAACTCCCCTGTAAGACATACAGCCTTCCTGTTATCTTTTGGAGTCCCAATTTCTTAAACAGCCTGATTTTTGATTTTTAATGTTCTTCCTGCAGACTGGATTAAATGTTTTCTATTCTCACTAAAGTGGATCAGTTATCTAATTGTTGTTGTTGTTTGTTTGTTTTTTGTTTTTTTGTCCCATCCCATCTCTATCCCAGATCCCTTCGACAGTACGCTCCATCCATCAGGATAAGATTCTGTCTCTGAGACAGCAGACGCAGCTCCTGTGGGAGGCTTACTTCAATTCTGTGGAGAAGATAGTGTTGACCACGCTGGAGGTACACCGACACATACCCAACACGCACAAGAAGAATCCATACACTGTCATCGATTCTACATAACCCTAACCTTAACCCTTGTATTTCTACTACGGATTAATTGATTAATTGTGATTAATTGATTATTGAAATAATTGTCAACTAATTTGGTAATAGATTGTCACCTGGAGTATACAGACTCAAAAAAAAGGCCAATTGCTGAAAGAACAACATATTCAGAGTAGCAATTAAGCTGAAAATATATGTACATTTTGCATTTTACATGTGTAAAAATAACTTGTCTTTAAATATGTTCTTCCCAAAACTCCTCAAGTTTCAGTTTTTGCTTCTGATTTAAATTCTGTAAAAAAAAGAAAAAAAAATGTAAATAAAAAATAAATCCTATTTAGCACCTTTTGGTATCCAATTATAAATTGGTTACTCCAAAAGTAATCAACAAATCAGCCCTACACTGATTTGCTGTTAAGTCAGTCAGAAAGGGTGAAGCTTGTCACATGTGGATGTCACAAGCATGTTTTAGCTACAGATTAATCCCCCTGCAGATTATCAGGCTTTCACTGAAGGAATGCTATGTTACTGCATTTTAGGCAAAAAAATTTTTTTTACTAGCTTAAAAAAGGAATTGAGTTTTTTATTAGCATCTTTTAATGCATTCCTAATACCGTATAACGTAGCTTAAATTAAAAATCTGCACAATGTGTCAATCTTTCTAATCCGATTAATCGTCAGAGTAATCACTAGAATAATTGATAACTAAAATAATTGTTAGTTGCAGCTCTATTTTCTACATTAATACTGTAAAAAAAATTCTACATTTTGTTCATAAAAGCTATTTATTTAATCGTTAGCTCAAATAAACAAATCTTTTAAGGGTTATCAAGTGAAAAATCTGGATATCAACCATGTGGACGATGCATCCTTTCTACTAGATTTGCAGAGACATACAGCTGGGAACTGTGTAGCTTTTAGATTGAGTAATGCAGAAGTCTGTTGTAAGAAGAGGGCTGTCAATATTTTTGAAGCCGCATCCTGTTCTGTCTTGGCCATCAATCACATCAGTAGTTTGTTTCTGTCAAGCTCCGTTTATCTGCCTTCCTCCCGGTGAGTACCAGCCGATCAAGCTGCTGCCGGGTTAGAATCGCAAACGGCTGAAGATGAGAGCCGAGAAGAATAGAAATTGACGAGGGTGCGAGACAGCAGCCGAGGGAATGTCTAAAGTTCCTTATGAGTACAGCGGGTTTTTTGTGTCTGCACAGTTCATCGTCACTAAGCTCACAAGCACCATCGCCGCTGTATCTTCATATGTCAGCATCGGACCTTGAACTTTGAAGTGGTTGGTAAATTACCTGAGTGACAGCTGGAATAGAGCAGCTTTTCGAAGTTATCTCAATTTTGTGTTGGATGTGAGACCGAGCCAGGAATAGGTCACACCATTAGCCTCCGTCTTTGGATTAAAGTAAAGGCACTGATGTACAGAGGTGGATTTTTCCCTCTAACAGCACAGCAGCATGCAGGTGCAGAGCCAAGCAGCTTATCAACAATCTGTTTACACTTTCCGTATCTTAACTCTTTTCCAGCAGCCATGATTTGGCTTCAGATGTGCAATTTTTTATAAATGATTCCAAATATTTTACTACAAACTAGGGCTTCAACTAATGATTATTTTAGTAAGGGATTAATCTATTAATTATTCTGACAGTCGGATGAACAAAATTCATATTCTACAAAGTTTTCATTTAGCTACTTAAGCCTTTTTCTGCAATATTAGAAATGCACTAAAAGATGCAAATAAATAAATGATTCAATCCCTTTTTTAAATAAGAAAGTAAGCTTTTTATTTCCTAAATTGCAATACAATTGTTGCATTTTTCTTTCCACCAAATGGCATTTTTTGAGTCTGCACTAAATTAGTTGACGATTATTTCAGTGATCAATTCATTTGGATTAGTTTGATTAATCAAACATAACAGAAGTGACGAGTTGCATCATGTTTTAGCCTTTTTCTGTTGCTTCATTTTAAATTCTGACGGTCCTTGACATTTTATAAAAGTATCTTGTACCTTGGTTCTCAAAGTGGTTTTTATCAAGAGGGAATGATTAATGCTGCGAGAAAAAACCCTCATGGCAGTCATATTTATTTATTTTTTTTAGTCTGAAAAACAAAATTAATTCTTAATGGTTGATTTTTAAGAACTGAGCCAGAAAAAGTGGAGTAAACTTCAAAGCTTTTGTGTTTTCAAAGATAAGATGCTGAAGGTTATTTTATTGCGTCATAAGCAACATACCATTGCTTTTCAAAGTTTAAGTATTTGTTGTTTGTGTTTTTGTTTTTTTTTATTGATAACAACTGAATGTTTATCAAAACATGCAGTTTAAGAAAAAAATAGTCAGCTGCAGTCAGTTGAGTTTGTTTCTAAACAATGTCATTAGAAGCAGATCAGTAGTAGTTATTGAAATGATGTTCTTTTTATTATTTTTTTTTATTGGTCCGTCTTCCTCTCCTCTATACTGTTAGATCATCCAGGACCGCGTTCTGGAGCACAACTCCAGAAGTAGCCTCATGTGGAACAGCCTTCCTGGCGGGCTCTTCACTCTGCCTCGCTACTCCACTCACCTGGGGGATTTCCCCTTCTTCTACGCTACGCTGGGTCAGTGGGTTATTGCTACCTCTTGAATTGTGAGCTCAGGTCTCTTATTATGAGCTCTCCTTATAATAATTTAAAATTTTTTGACAGATTTTTATCTCTGTGACTCGACCCCAGAACAGACAACAACAACAAAAAAGAATTAATTAATTAAGATGTCTCATAGAAAAACTTACCATCATGTTATAGAACTGCTTGGTTTTTTTGCTCTGTTCTGACTTATTTCTTTTTTTACACAGGATTATAACCTGCACTTACTTTATTCAAAAACAGGAACTGCTGCAGATTTAGTTTTCTCAAGATAATTTTACAACTCATGTTTTTTTCATACTACAATAATTACATGTTCCTTTGAACGCCTTTCTCTTTGAACTTGATTTTCTGTTTATGTTTTGGTGCCAGCATCATCAGCCGGAAATATTATTTTATCTTTCTAACAGGTTCCATAGACCTTGAAGGAGTTTTTTCTTCTTTTTTTCCAACAAATATTATTAGTTTGAATAAGAAACTAAACCAATTACGAGCTGATATTTAAGGCTATCGTTCCTTCCAAAACATTCAATTAACACTCTAAAACAAAATGGGGGGTTTTGATAGTTTTCAATAATTGATATAATCCAGACTTACTAACTATTTTTTGCCTTTTGACTGTTTAAACGTCCACATATCCTGTATAGCTTCGTAGTCGGCCATCGCAGTTCCAATTCTTACTCTGTGAGCTTTACTGTTTGCAAAGCAGAACACGTAATGACAGTATTATGTTTCTCCCCCCCCCCGCAGGTATCAAGCCGTACCCGAAGTTTACGGCAATCATTCATGTGGTCACCCCACTGGTGTCCCAGTCCCAGCCAGTGATGAAGCTGCTTGTAGCCGTTGCCAAATCCCAGTACTGTGCTCAGGTGATTCCCACGTGTTCCTCGTGTGTTACTCCATGAAAGTCTAAATGAATACAGAAGGTTGGCCCATTCCCAAACAAACCAGGCTAAACTGTTTACCAGTCTAACGGAAACAGCAGAGCAGCTTGGAGTCGTCATTATGCTGGTGTAATTTCTTTAAACTGCTTGTTAAATGAGCTTCTTATTCACATTTGAGGAATGACAGACAGATGTTGTGATCATTTGGAGACATTCCTGCTGCAGCACATCCAACCCGTCCGTCTTTATTTTTCCTTCATATTGTTTTAATATTCCTGTTCACACTGCAGGGAAAACTACACTATACAGGTGTAACTAAGCTGGTGTGTTGTGCCTGACATGCAACAGCAGTGTATGACGTTATGCCATAAGGCTGTTTAAGATAATAATACTGAGTAAAATACTTGTGTGCACTGCAGCACTAACAGTTTTCTTTTGTCTGTTTTTTTGTGTGGAGGGCTAGTTCTTAAAACAGAAATGTAGATTTACATAAAAGTCGTGCTCTAAATTAGTGTCGCTTGAATCAAAACAACTTCTACGCTCAGAAACACACAAATGAGGGTGATTCATGTCACCTGTTTCCTCCATGCAGGTGATCCTTCTTTGGAACTGCGACAAGCCTCTTCCTGCCAAACACCGCTGGCCCGCCACCTCGGTCCCTTTTATTGTCATAGAAGGAGAAAGCAAGGTAAACCTCTGAGCCATAATCCTCTGCCACTGAGCACATCACTGCATTTTGCCCTAGAAGTCACAACTTTTTGACCTGGGCTGTTTACGCACGTTTGAAATGTTGGAAAACTGCTGTCAGGTGCAGGAGTTATTCCACAAAGGATATTCAGAAAAAGGTGCTTTCTGAATATCCTTTTATTTCTTCAGGTCAAATGTCATGATTTGTTAAAAGAAAAAATAAAATGTATTAGGTAAATATCCTTTAATTCTTTGGTTGTTTCCTGTCACATAAAGCGGTTGTAATGAGCGTTCTGGAAAGTCCATAAAGTTCCGGCTTTACAGCCTGTTGAATAAATGATGTTAAATTAATTTTTATGACAATTTAAATTACTCCGAAGGGAGCATTAATAAAATCTGCTTCACAGGCAGGTCAGAACATTTTAGAAAAATCTGAAGGCCATAAAGAGTTTCCTGAGATTAAGCTGCTAATGTCAGGAAATAATACTTGGACTCAATTTCTCGAGGTCTCGCTGAAATATCGGTCACTTTTTTCAGAATGTACTTCGCAATACTAAACGTTCATATAGCTTTTTGTGCTTTATTCCTTTCAAATGTGTATTGGAAAGCACAAGATATTTGGCTTCCCTTTCTGCTGCACAGCAGGTTGTTACAGCTGGTTGTATATGAACAAATGACCAAGTGCAGAAAGCCTTCGTTGTTGAGTCTGACAGCTCTCTACAGTGAACTCGGTCCAGACCAACTCTCAGCAGGCTGCCACAATGCCAGTTTTATTCTCAGCTGATACATTCATGTTAGCAGTTTGTCATGGAATAGCTGTAATACAATCCACCACAAAGAACCTGCTGTTTATTGAAAGGGAGGAACCACACACACACACACATACACACACACACACATACACACACATTAGTTTGCACACAAAAGCTTTAAAATAAATTCATCTTGTGTTACAGTGACACTAACTCTTGCTGAGGGGGAAAAAATAAACCAACTGTTCAGCTAGTGAACAATAATATTTGTTCACTTGGCAAAATGTTGAGAAAAGAATTATGCAACCTTTTATTTTTAAAACAATATAACTAATGGGGGTCTTTCTTAGTTAATTAAAGGTTCTTGTACATTTTTTAAAAATAGTAATCCATGACTTTCAGTTTTCCTGAGGATTACAGTAGCTATTTTCTTTTAGCCACTCACCACTGGAGTCGTTTGTTTTGCCACCACAGACGGTGACTTTGAGTCGGTTCTATGAGAGCAAGTGATGCTGTGGGCCTGTTTCTCCTCCTAATGCCCTGTGAACCCTAGCATAGCATCATAAACTATTTGAAGTACAAGAAGGTGTTTCTAGCTGCACCCAAAATTATTTATGTGCTTGGGAGATTTGGGTCTAAAGTAATTTTTGAAGTTTTACTAATGCGTTTCTTTTGGCTGGAAGTGATATTAATATTTTTGAGTTGCTCAGAGTCCCAACCAGAAGCTGTGCAGGGAATGAAGAATTAGACCGTTTTCTTTCTAAAGCCTGAACAAAACTGTTTTGTTTTTTGTTTTTTTTTCTTCAGAGTTGATACTCCTTTTATTTTGGTTCATCTTTTGAAATGCAAATCTCATCTCCTCTCGGAAAACAAAGTGCTTGATTAAATGTACAAACTTTTGTACAAATTAAAATTTATTTTGAAGGTTACTCACACATCTCTGTTAGGGATGCTAACACATTTGTCTGCAGCTGCAATAAAATGACGCAACTGTCTACGGACCGACGGCAACCGTCACACGTCTCTCTCTGTGCGTTTGTTTTCCAACTCCTACCAGGTGATCAGCAGTCGCTTCCTCCCCTACGACACCATCCCCACAGACGCTGTCCTCAGTCTGGATGAAGACACTGTGCTGTCCACCACAGAGGTTAGCCCCCTGTTATATGAAGAAAGCTTTCTTATTCACTCCATTTTTATCATTTTTTAGTACGAGTACAGTGATCCCTCGTTTTTCGCGGGGGTTACGTTTCTAAAAGAACCCGCGATAAGTGAAATCCGCGAAGTAGGAACCTTTATTTTTTTAACAATTATTATACGATGAAATACTCCATAATACATTTAAAACAAAGAACAAAACCTTTTTTACGGGGCCAAATAAAAGTACTGTATAAACGTTTTTCTTTTTTTTTTCAAATAACTACTATACTGAAGAATTATAATTTTAATCATAAATACGAAGTGAAGGCTTCAAATTGCGGAGATCAGCACCGCCCCACCTTGATCTGAGTCATTGGATTAGAACGGGAAAAATATGATTATGAAAAAAAATACAAAGTGCAGTTGGACAAATAGTGATTCACCTGTATTTCACTGCTCCTCCTGACTCCACTCTGTCGCGTTTTTGTCTTCTAGGTGTGTTTGTTCAGGAGAAGAACATTGTTATCGGTAGTTGTTCTCGCTCTTTTTTCTTCTGTGCAAAAAGGTTCTTATAAACCGACATGCCACCATCGATTATGTTAAATTTGTCAAGCTGTTTTTAAGGTATATGTACATATTAAACCACAACGTTATTGACACACAGGTAGAGAAGTAGCGGAGAGACTGTTTAGCCAATCAGAATGCAGAACACAATGCAAAGCAGCGAGACCGCGAAAGGTGAACTGCAATATAGCGAGGGTTCACTGTACTTTACTACTTTTCATAAAGATTTTAAATCTGCGATCTGGCCACAGGTGGACTTTGCCTTCACGGTGTGGCAGAGTTTCCCCGACCGCATCGTCGGCTACCCGGCCCGCAGTCACTTCTGGGACAGCAGCAAGGAGCGCTGGGGCTACACCTCCAAGTGGACCAACGACTACTCCATGGTGCTGACGGGGGCCGCCATCTACCACAAGTACACACTTTTGTTTTTCATTTTCCACCAACGCGGTTTTGGGCCACCTTGTCTTCTAAGCCCTCCATTGTTCTCCATGTCACACTCCTCCCACAGATATTACCACTACTTGTACACCACCTACCTTCCAGCCAGCCTGAGGACAATGGTTGACCAAATGTCAAACTGCGAAGACATTCTTATGAATTTCCTTGTGTCATCCGTTACTAAGCTACCGCCCATTAAGGTCACGCAAAAGAAACAGTACAAGGAAACCATGATGGGACAGGTGAGACGCAATATTTCACATTCACTGGTGATTTGTATTTATTTAGGTGGTGAGATTAAGCTGATTTGTTTGAATCTGACCGTGGTCATTCAGGGATTACTAATACAGGGTTCGTACTGGTGCTTGAAACCCTTGAAAATGCTTCTATTTCAGTTGGATGTTTTCAAGGTTTGGACAGAGCTTGGTTTCTGTCTAAGGTCTCTTATCCCTCCTATTATGTTGCGGGTGAAATTCACCCATTTTAAAATTTAAAATATTTAAAAAATAGAAGTAATTTTTTTTGCATGGAACTTTTCCTATTTAACTTAATAGGTGCACACTACATAATTGAAAATACAGTCATTTTATACATTTGCAAAGTAATATAAAAAAATTTCCAAAGATTCATTTCAAGGAAATTATTGGGTTTTTTTGTTGTTTTTTTTTTCAGTCGACATAAAAAATGTCTATTCCATTTTTTACGTCCAAAAGAGTAAATGAATAACTTGTCGTCGTTGATCCTTTATTTGTGAGAAATAAAAAAACATCAATGCACAAAAATCGATTGAAATGGTTAGTAATGGAGTTAATAATCAGATACAAAAATGTTTTGGAGGAACTTTTTGGTTTCTGACACTATTTCTTGATTAAACACTCCTCGGGTCAAATTGACCCACTGACATTATTGCTGTACCTCAGAAACAAACAACAGGAGGGTTAAAGTGTAATAAAGTGCAATCTTTTGATTGAAAATCTCAATTTGGGGAATGTTATTCATACACCTTATGAAAAGACACATATATGGTGTTTTTTTTTTTTTCTCACTGTCTGGAGTTAAATCAGACTAAACTTTTCTCGTTTAAGGTTAGTTAGAATTACCAAAATTATTTCTATTTGCCAATTGCCAGAAAAAGTAGCTGGAACATTTTTTTATTTTAGTTTTGAATATTTATTATTACTAAAGACTCAGTAACTTATTGACTGTGTAATTGAAATAAAGTTATACTTATATTTTATACATTATGCAGCCTTATTGAAATAAGGGGATTTTTTTTTGTTGTTGTTAAATTTGTGTTTTGTTCACAAACAAGTCACATGTGTAGAGTGTGTGTGACATTTCAAGACATAAAAGTTTGTTTTAGTTTAGTTTAGCTTTTCACTGGAATAAGACGTAGGAATGTAAGTTAAATAGTATAAAAGACATTTATTAATAACAGTAAATAGTCATATGATAGTGAATTGAAAGTGTCTTTTTTAGTTAATTTGTATTATTTTTATTTCTGAAGTGTTAATGCTGGAAAAGTTAGAAAATTTGCCTTGAAAATGCTTTCATTTTACCGTGGGAAAAGTGTGCAGGTTATAGCTAATTGACACATTACACTACAAAATGCCACATGGTGCATTCAGGACAAAAAGAACAGTGTGGTAATTTGTAAGTTGAAGTTGTCTTCTGCTAATGTGCCTAGTTTCAGGAAAAGAAAAAAAAAAAATAAAGCTCCACGGAGCACAAAACGAATAATTAATTTAGTCGTTTCCTTCCTCTTCCTGTCGGAACTCATTTGTTTGCTGCCGCTACTCTTTCCTCGTCCCAGAGCTCCAGAGCGTCCCGTTGGGCTGACCCGGACCATTTCGCCCAGCGTCAGACCTGCATGAACAAGTTTGCCAACTGGTTTGGCACCATGCCTCTGGTCCACTCTCAGATGAGGCTGGACCCGGTCCTCTTCAAAGACCAGGTGTCGATACTGAGGAAGAAATACAGAGAAATCGAGAGGCTATAACCCCCGCAGAGCCCCCCCCAGCTCCCTGTGCTCTGCGGACACGACAGATGTGGAGCGATGGGTGGGGAGGTGGCGGGGGGTCTGACTTGAAGAAAAGAGCAGACGATGGTTTAGAGTTGGTTCCAAGGAAACAGGAAGTGAAGAAACTGGAACCACCGTGAAGGACGCCACATTTTTTCCCCCCCTGTCTTCTTCGTTGTCCTTCTCTGTCTCTCCTATCAGCTGCTGCTGTTTTGTGTTTGTCGTTCGGGCGACTGAACTCATAACATGAATAGCTACCTGAACAGGTAAATTTGATCACAGAGTCAGAAAATTACAGCTTGCTGCATAAAAGTCCCCAACATTGACAAACCCAGTGCAAGTGACACTGTGTGTGTCTGTACACTATGCACATGTTTGTGAACATTTTTTGCTGACAGGATATTAATAACTACGAAGATAACACTATTTCGGATCATGTTCAACTATATTTTCTTATACGGTGTACAAATGGCCAGCATGACTCTCCTTTTTTTTCTCCTCTGTTGTCTTAAACAAGTATGGACTAAGAAAAGTTTGAAATCCTTCTCAGAGCCGGCTGGTGATTGTTGATCTGACAATGCCTCAGCATTTATCAAAAGGTTTTGTGGATCTGGGAATCTGACAGATAGAAGACCGGGTGCAGATTTTGCGCCTTGATAGCCCTGCTGTCTTTTTTTTTTTTTTTTTGTGTGTGTGTGTGCGTGTGTGTGTGTCGTCTCACCGTGATCTGTTATTTTCCATATTACTGACAATGTGTTGCATTTTCCAAATTATCAAAACGGTTTGATGAGAACATATTTTGCATTAGCAGTCGAACAAACAAACAAATGTCTGTATGTGCCATTCTGAACAATCTCCCTCGCCCAGAGCCAACATGAACAGCTAGGTAGCCCACATGTGAATAGAGATGCCCCTAGAATTGCAGATGATTATTTTCCATTCCTAATGACTCGAATCAGGACCTGGACTGTTTGCTTGAATACATGCTAGCCTGAGGGATGCAGGTGCTTCGTGTGTGTTGCCTTGGTGAAGGGAGGCTCGGCTTGCCAACACGCCAGAAACTCGTCTATTAAAACAACAACCACTGTGAAATCTACAGAACATTTTTTATTTTTTTTCCCTTTTTTGTATTTGGTGAATGAGGGATATTTATTTGTTAGCCCAATTTCATTTGGTCAAATGTTAGATAATTCAGCAGCAAGCACCTGACGCAGAGAAGCACATCCACCCTATTTTTGTGAATAAATATGAAATCTCTCGGTAGCTCTGATAAAAATCAATGAAGAATGTTTCACGATCGACCAGCTGTCTTCACGTCAGACCTAAATCAACCCTCGTTTGTTTCGGATCTGCTATCAAATTGGGTTTATACACTTGTTTTGTTTTTTAGGCTATCTAATTTTGAAATACTCAAGTAACAATCTAGTTCAGTGTTTTGTTTTTTGGGGGGGTGGGGGGGGGGTTGTTCCGACATGTCATATCATTTTATCTTAAGCTCTTTTGAAGCTGTTTCATGTCGAAGCCAGTAACTCCTTCCTCCAACTCATCCTGTGATGACTTTCTACAGATGAAAGAAAAGATGGTTTTGGTGAGCTTGTTCTCCGTTTATGTGCCAATGGAGCATTTGTTTATATTTTCTCAACTGCTGTGGGGAATGCCACACGTTCCCTCCTTAATCACGTACTTTCTAACTGGAAACGAAGGGAAAGAGTTTTTTTTTTTGTTTGTTTTTTTTTTAGCGCCAAAGCTCCGCAGACGGAGAGGGTGCTTGGTGTTGCTCTCCTCTTCTGAGAATGTGTCATCGGCGTGAACGCTGATAAACAATCCCAGCTGAATGAACATCGTGGCTGAAACAGAGTTCTGTTTTAGACGTGAACTTGATGCAATATAAAGGATGACATTTTCTTTGGGTTTTTTTTTCTTCTTTTTTTGTTGGTTAATGTTTTAGAGGGGGGGTGGAGTTATGTATTGATGTGCCTTCAGAGGAAATACACTTGAGATTTTTATTTTCATCAGCCTTGCACATAAAATCCTGACCCTGTTATTTTAATGGCAGTTGATTTTTATTTTTTATTTTTATCAAACCATAATGACACCCCAAATCATTCTAACACTAAAACCTCTGATTTACTGTTAGCTGTTTATTAATACCATTTTCTGTTTTTTACTTTCCTGGGATGTTTATCAGTGTCTTGTTACACCGGACTCAACTTCCTGCCTTGCGTCAGGCTGTGGGGTTCCAACCCTCCTCCTCATGTTCGTCGCAGCCACAGTAATTTATGGACAGACATCTGACAGGATTCATCTCTGGACTCGAAAGATGGTTAAAGAAAATCGTGGTTTTGTTAATTAATTTTATGAATAAAAAAAAAAACAGATTGAAACAATTGTCAAATAAAAATCTTTGATATAAACCGACTTCATGTGCGTTTATTACCGCTTGCTTTTGTTTTTAAAGTGCGCTCCGAAATCTTTTGAAGTCTCGTTTTGTCACAGCCACAAATTTGGCGCACGTTTCTGAAGTTGAATGAAAGAAGGCGTGGTGTTCGCATGCATGAATCAAATTTTAATTTCGGAGAATATCTAACCCACTCCCTTACCTTCAGAAGTCGCATATAATATTGGAACTATGACCCTGAATCCAAGATGAGTTGAGGTTTAAACTTCTGCAGGGATGGACAGATATTTTGAAGACGAGTAGCAAGAGCAAATGATTTGGATTAGCAGAGCTTGCTAATTGACGCTGATGTGAAAATTCTCTGCTTCTTGAATACTGAGGTGTTGTCATACAAGAAACCACTTCTTCAGTCAGAGGCCTCTGGATTCGTTGCAGCACTGACCTCCACTGAACATGGCTCCCCAGCATCACCGTCAACAACCACTTTGAAGAAACTGTGATAAGATGAGTCGCATCTACTATCCCTTTGGGATAAAGTACTTTTAAATTGAATGGAAATGACCTGCGACTAGAGTGGAAGTTCTTGCGCCCAAGGTGACTGACTGACCTTCAGAGAGGGTCGGAAGAAAATGTTAATTTTGTAGTCAAAAGCTGTGGGAGGCATGTTCCGGTTTTTTTTTTCCTTCCTTTTTTTTAAATGTTTTTGTATGTCCGTGTAACCGGAAATTCTAATAAAAACTAGAAAATTCCTGAAGAAATTTAAATGGGGCCTGCCAAAGTGTGCCCGTCGGTTTGGACCCAGCGTTCTGATGCTAACAATTTGCATCAATGCTAAAGAAAGCTGCAATGTAATCAATACAATCACAAGAATGTTAAGTAAACTGGACATGCACCATTCAGTATGATAAAGTAAGTGTATTAGCTAAAATGAGCAAAAATGCTAATGTTAGCGTGAATGCTCTCAGTAGCATGTGGGATATTATTAGAATGTTCTCTGTAATTTACTTAATTCCTTCAGAATACTAAACATGGCAGATAAGTAAGAAAAATAGGTAATAGCTTATTTAAGCTAAAAGGCTAATGCTAATGAACTGCCTTGCTACGCAAGGCAGCTCCCTAACCTGAGAGAACCAGATAATGCAGAATGATATCATTGCACCGCCTATGGCGGTGCACTATTCAGAGGGGCATATTGAGGCTTTTATTTTGAAATTCGCAGTAAGCTTCATATTAAATGCCCACACTAATCCAGTGTCTAAGAGTGCTTTGGATAAACCAATCACGTCAAGCAAAAATGAGCAAATATATGATGTAAAAATTGCCAAGGCTTTTATTTTGAAATTTTCAGTAAGCATCATAAGAAATGGTCAAACTAATTCCATGTGTAACAGTGAATGTGTTAAATCGTTTCTATAATGCTCAAAACACAAGTAGTTCTAAAGGCCAGCTCAGTCCTCCTCTGTAGTAACTGACAGTTCCACCATGTTGTAGTTCTAACCTTCAGTCTTTGTAGTTCTAAAGAGCAGCTCAACTGTCATGAGAATGAAACACACAGGGAGAGATGGAATCCTAATAGTTTGAAGCAGTTAGTTTTTCTGATCAAAGCAGGCCAAACATATCTTTACCTAAGTGTTGCCAATAGCATGTGGGGTATCATTAGAATGTTTTCTGTAATTGACTTACTCAATTCAGTATATTTAAAATGACTAATAAGTAAGTAAAATAGCTAATAGTTTATTTAAGGTAAAAGTCTTATCTTAATGATCTGCCTTGCTGCGCAAGGCAGATCCCTAACCTGAGAGCAGACTATAAAGCATTCTAATATTATTGCATCGCCTTACGGCGATGCATTAACCTGAGGGCAATATGAAGGATTTTATTTTGAAAAATAAACATAAGCTTCATATTAAATGCCCACACTAATCCAACAGTGTTTGGGTTAAATCTCTTATTTACTGGCCTAAACAGCCAGTAGTTCTAAATGGAAGCTCTGTTTTAACTGCGTGTCAGTTAGAACTACAGATATGGTGTTCTGATAGTCCTATTTAATATCATTAGGTCAAAGGTTAATGCCAATGCACTGGCTTGCTGCGCAAGCCAGTGCCATAACCTGAGAGGAAAAGATAATATAGGCAGAGATTTTTGCAGCGCCTTATGGCGCTGCACTCACCTGACAGAGATATTGGGGCTTTTATTGGGAAATTTCAATTAAGCTTTATTTAAAAATTACACACTAATCCTATGTGTAACAATGGTTTGTTAAAATCAGTTATAAAATGCCCAAAACACAAGTAGTTCTAAAGGCCAGCTATATACAGCCCATAGCAGCAAGTAGTTCTAAAGGCCAGCTCATTCCAGAGTGTCCTCCCATGAATCAGCTGCTCTGGCCCCATGTGTTCCGTTGCTATGGTAATGGATCAGCTGCTAACTGTCATTTGTGTGTGAGACAGAAAGGGGGGAAAAAAATTCTATCTTTGTGAGACACCCAGCCAATTAATATGGAAAAAGCACTCCGAACAAACCTTTGCCGTTCAGGAACCGTAATACATATTTGAAAACCGTTTGAAGCGTATAAGAGGGCTATTTGTCGTCTCCGATAGTACCGCAATTCATATTTTTACCTCATTCACAGTAATTGCAGTGATGAGACAAAAAATAGTGCAGAAACTTTTCAGAAATACATGGAAGTCAATCTGGGAGAGCGTCAGTTACCCTGTCCCATGATTTCACTCTGAAGCACCTTGACAGAAAACCGTAAATGCTAGAGAAATATCGAACACATTTTACCGGAGCAGGCACGCGTATCAATGTCATGACCGAGTTTGATACCAATCGGGCGATATTTGTGGGCGTGACGGCGATTTCAAAATCGCTTCGGGGTCAAAAATCTGCTTAAATTCTCACTCTAAAAAAGCGGCAGTTGGTGTCAGTTATGCTCTGCCTTTCGACCTCTGGAAATTTTACTTGTTTTTCGCTTTTTATTTTGCCATCGTAAGTCCGATTCCTTATAAAAATAATAGCTCCCTTCCCGGGAACGAGCCGCACGTTTTGATACCACTTTTGTGGGTGGGCTCATGAGCGGTGCGAAACCGCATTCCGGTAGACGGAATAAAAATAAATAAACTAGAAAATTCCTGAAGAAATTTAACTGGGGCCTGCCAAAGTGTGCCCGTCGGTTTGGACCCAGCGTTCTGATGCTAACCACTTGCATCAATGCTAAAGAAAGCTGCAATGTAATCAATAGCATGTGGAGAATCACAAGAATGTTAAGTAAGCTGGACATGCAACATTCAGTATGATAAAGTAAGTGTATTAGCTAAAATGAGCAAATATGCTAATATAAGCATAAATACTGTCAGTAGCATGTGGGGTATCATTAGAATGTTTACTGTCATTTACTTACTCCATTAAGTATACTAAACATGGCTAATAAGTCTGAAAAATAGAAAATAGCTTATTTAAGCTAAAAGGCTAATGCTAATGAACTGCCTTGCTGCGCAAGGCAGTTCCCTAACCTCGGATAAACAGATAATGCAGAATGATATCATTGCACCGCCTCTGGCGGTGCACTGTCCAGAGGGGCATTTTGAGGCTTTTATTTTGAAATTTGCAGTAAGCTTCATATTAAATGCCCACACTAATCCAATGTGTAAGAGTGCTTTGGATAAACCAGTCACATAAAGCCAAAAAGAGCAATTACATGATGTAAAAATTGCCAAAGCTTTTATTTTGAAATTTTTGTTAAGCTTCATTTGAAAGGGTCAAAGTCATCCCATGTGTAACAGTCATTGGATTAAATCAGTCATATAACGCTCAAAAAAGCAATGACCTGATGTAAAAATTTTCAAGGGCTTTTATTTTGAAATTTTCAGTAAGCTTCATTTCAAAGGGCTAGACTCATCCCATGTGTAACAGTGACAGGGTTAAATGAGTTATATACAGCCCATATCAGCAAGTTGTTCTAAAGGCCAGCTCAGTCCTCCTCTGTTTTAACTGAACTACTAGTTCGAACTACAGTGATGCGTATTTGTAGTCCTCAGCAGCTCTCCCTGCTCTGGGTTCCGTTGCCATGGTGAATAATCCTCTCTGCCAGCTGTGAGTGAGACATCCAGGGGGAGACAATTCTCTGTTTGAGCCAGCCAGTTTGACTAAAAAAAGCATTGCAAAAAACTGTTTCCCGTTAAAGAACCGTAATACATATTCGAAAACCGTTTGAAGCATATGAGAGGGCTATTTGTCGTCTCACATAGTCCCGCCATTCATATCTCTACCTCACTCACAGTATTAACAGCGATGAGATAAAAAAAGTGTGTGCCAAGGTCTGAAATTTTTCAGAAATACATGGAAGTGAATCAGTGAGATCTTTCTGCTACCCTGGCGCATGACTTTGCTCTGAAGCACCTGGAGAGAAAACTGTAAGCGCTAGATAATTTTTGAAAACATTTGACCGGAGCAGGCATGCGTATCAATGTCATGACCAAGTTTGATACCAATCATGCAATATTTGTGGCGTGAGGCGAGTTAAAAAATGATTTGGGGTCAAAATGTCGCTCTGACTCTCACTCTAGCGGAGCGGCCTTCACACTCTGATTTTTCCAAAAATCAAAAACTTTGGGTCGCTTAGAAAGAAGTTGTGGACAAACCATAATACATATTGACGTGCTGTCTTCACTTTAAAAGAGATCACGGACGTATCTACAAAATGAAGTTTGAATGGCGTTTCTACATAAAGTTATGACGACACAGAAAATCCTCAAAAATAGGGTATTTTCAGGATTTACTGGTTGCCTCATCCCCTTGACGACGAGAGATGCACCTGGTGAGCTCGTTAGTGATTTTGGGGTCGTTTTTTGCTTTTTACGTCGCCATGGTAACTCCAAATCCCACCAAAAATAATAGCTCCCTTCCCGGGAACGAGCCACACGTTTTGATACCACTTTTGTGGGTGGGCTCGCAGCGGTACGAGCCGCATTAACGGTAACGGAAGAATAATAAATAACTAGAAAATTCCTGAAGAAATTTAACTGGGGCCTGCCAAAGTGTGCCCGTCGGTTTGGACCCAGCGTTCTGATGCTAAGAATTTGCATCAATGCTAAGCTAAGTTCAAAAATTCCAAAGAACTATGTGGAGAATCACAAGAATATTGACTAACATGGACTTGCACCATTCAGCATGATAAACTAAATGAATCAGCTAAAATTAGCCAAAATGCTAATGTTAGCATGAATGCTGTCAGTAGCATGTGGGGCATCGCTAGCATGTTGTCTATACCTGACTTACACCATTCAGTATACTAAACATGGCTAAACCCTAATAAAAATAGCTAATAGCTTATTTAAGACAAAATGCTAATGCTAATGAACTGCCTTGCTGCGCAAGGCAGTTCCCTAACCTGAGAGAAACAGATAATGCAGAATGATATCATTGCACCGCCTGTGGCGTTGCATTATTCACAGGGGCATATTGAGGCTTTTATTTTGAAATTTTCAGTAAGCTTAATAATAAATGCCCACACTAATCCAATGTGTAAGAGTGGTTTGGAGAAACCAGTCACATAAAGCCTAAAAGAGCAATTACATAATGTAAAAATTGTCAAGGCTTTTATTTTGAAATTCTTTTAAATCTTCATATCAAAGTGCCACACTCATCCAATGTTTAAGAGTTATTGGATTAAATCAGTAATATGCTCATGAAAGCAATTACTTGATGCAAAAATATTCAAGGTAATAGAAAAATAGGTAATAGCTTATTTAAGATAAAAGGCTAATGCTAATGAACTGCGTTGCTGCACAAGGCAGTTCCCTAACCTGAGAGAAAAATATAAAGCATTCTAATATTATTGAGGGTAATATGAAGGCTTTTATTTTGAAATTTGCAGAAAGCTTCATATTAAATGCCCACACTAATCCAGTGTCTAAGAGTGCTTTGGATAAACCAATCACGTCAAGCAAAAATGAGCAAATATATGATGTAAAAATTGCCAAGGCTTTTATTTTGAAATTTTCAGTAAGCATCATAAGTAATGGTCAAACTAATCCCATGTGTAACAGTGAATGTGTTAAATCGTTTCTATAATGCTCAAAACACAAGTAGTTCTAAAGGCCAGCTCAGTCCTCCTCTGTAGTAACTGACAGTTCCACCATGTTGTAGTTCTAACCTTCAGTCTTTGTAGTTCTAAAGAGCAGCTCAACTGTCATGAGAATGAAACACAGGGAGAGATGGAATCCTAATAGTTTGAAGCAGTTAGTTTTTCTGATCAAAGCAGGCCAAACACATCTTTACCTAAGTGTTGCCAATAGCATGTGGGGTATCATTTGAATGTTTTCTGTAATTGATTTACTCCATTCAGTATATTTAAAATGACTAATAAGTAAGAAAAATAGCTAATAGTTTATTTAAGGTAAAAGTCTTATCTTAATTGACTGCCTTGCTGCGCAAGGCAGTTCCCTAACCTGAGAGAAGAATATAAAGCATTCTAATATTATTACATCGCCTTACGGCGATGCATTAACCTGAGGGCAATATGAAGGCTTTTATTTTGAAAAAAAAAAATAAGCTTCATATTAAATGCTCACACTAATCCAATGCCTAACAGTGTTTGGGTTAAATTTCTTATTTACTGGCCTAAACAGCCAGTAGTTCTAAATGGAAGCTCTGTTTTAACTGAGTGTTAGTTAGAACTACAGATATGGTGTTCTCATAGTCCTATTTAATATCATTAGGTCAAAGGTTAATGCCATTGCACTGGCTTGCTGCGCAAGCCAGTGCCATAACCTGAGAGGAAAAGATAATATAGGCAGAGATTTTTGCAGCGCCTTACGGCGCTGCACTCACCTGACAGAAATATTGGGGCTTTTATTGGGAAATTTCCATTAAGCTTTATTTAAAATTGACACATTAATCCTGTGTGTAACAATGGTTTGTTAAAATCTGTTATAAAATGCCCAAAACACAAGTAGTTCTAAAGGCCAGCTCATTCCAGAGAGTCCTCCCATAAATCAGCTGCTCTGGCCTCATGTGTTCCGTTGCTATGGTAATGGATCAGCTGCTTACTGTCATATGTGTGTGAGACAGAAAGGGGGGAAAAAAATTCTATCTTTGTGAGACACCAAGCCAATTAATATGGAAAAAGCACTCCGAACAAACCTTTGCCGTTCAGGAACCGTAATACATATTCAAAAACCGTTTGAAGCGTATAAGAGGGCTATTTGTCTTCTCCGATAGTACATAATTCATATTTTTACCTCATTCACAGTAATTGCAGTGATGAGACAAAAAATTGTGCAGAAACTTTTCAGAAATACATGGAAGTGAATCAGGGAGAGCGTCAGTTACCCTGTCCCATAATTTCACTCTGAAGCACCTTGACAGAAAACCGTAAATGCTAGAGAAATATCGAACACATTTTACCGGAGCAGGCACGCGTATCAATGTCATGACCGAGTTTGATACCAATCGGGCGATATTTGTGGGCGTGACGGCGATTTCAAAATCGCTTTGGGGTCAAAAATCTGCTTAAATTCTCACTCTAAAAAAGCGGCAGTTGGTGTCAGTTATGCTCTGCGTTTCGGCAGTTGGAAATTTTGCTCGTTTTTCGCTTTTTACGTCGCCATCGTAAGTCCGATTCCTTATAAAAATAATAGCACCCCTCCCGGGACCGAGCCGCACGTTTTGATACCACTTTTGTGGGTGGGCTCGCAGCGGTACGAGCCGCATTAACGGTGACGGAAGAATAATAAATAATACGTAATAAAGAGGCGTTCTATTGGGTGTAGAACAATAGGTGCCTGCCATGCAATGCATGGAGGCAGTGACTGACTTGCTTCGCAAGTCAGTCACTGCTCTCCTTATGCATTGCTATGGGGCAGGCCCCAACTAGAAAATTCCTGAAGAAATTTAACTGGGGCCTGCCAAAGTGTGCCCGTCGGTTTGGACCCAGCGTTGTGATGCTAAGAATTAGCATCAATGCTAAAGAAAGCTGCAATGTAATCAATAGCATGTGGAGAATCACAAGAATGTTAAGTAAGCTGGACATGCAACATTCAGTATGATAAAGCAAGTGTATTAGCTAAAATGAGCAAATATGCTAATGTAAGCATAAATACTTTCAGTAGCATGTGGGGTATCATTAGAATGTTTACTGTCATTTACTTACTCCATAAAGTATACTAAACATGGCTAATAAGTCTGAAAAATAGAAAATAGCTTATTTAAGCTAAAAGGCTAATGCTAATCAACTGCCTTGCTGCGCAAGGCAGTTCCCTAACCTCGGATAAACAGATAATGCAGAATGATATCACTGCACCGCCTCCGGCGGTGCACTGTCCAGAGGGGCATTTTGAGGCTTTTATTTTGAAATTTGCAGTAAGCTTCATATTAAATGCCCACACTAATCCAATGTGTAAGAGTGCTTTGGATAAACCAGTCACATAAAGCCAAAAAGAGCAATTACATGATGTAAAAATTCCCAAGGCTTTTATTTTGAAATTTTTGTTAAGCTTCATTTGAAAGGGTCAAAGTCATCCCATGTGTAACAGTCATTGGATTAAATCAGTCATATAACGCTCAAAAAAGCAATGACCTGATGTAAAAAATTTTCAAGGGCTTTTATTTTGAAATTTTCAGTAAGCTTCATTTCAAAGGGCCAAACTCATCCCATGTGTAACAGTGACAAGGTTAAATTAGTTATATACAGCCCATAGCAGCAAGTTGTTCTAAAGGCCAGCTCAGTCCTCCTCTGTTTTAACTGAACTAGTAGTTCGAACTACAGTGATGCGTATTTGTAGTCCTAAGCAGCTCTCCCTGCTCTGGGTTCCGTTGCCATGGTAAATAATCCTCTCTGCCAGCTGTGAGTGAGACATCCAGGGGGAGACAATTCTCTGTTTGAGCCAGCCAGTTTGACTAAAAAAAGCATTGCAAAAACTGTTTCCGTTAAAGAACCGTAATACATATTCGAAAACCGTTTGAAGCATATGAGAGGGCTATTTGTCGTCTCACATAGTCCCGCCATTCATATCTCTACCTCACTCACAGTATTAACAGCAATGAGATAAAAAAAGTGTGTGCCAAGGTCTGAAATTTTTCAGAAATACATGGAAGTGAATCAGTGAGATCTGTCTGCTACCCTGGCGCATGACTTTGCTCTGAAGCACCTGGAGAGAAAACTGTAAGCGCTAGATAATTTTTGAAAACATTTGACCGGAGCAGGCACGCGTATCAATGTCATGACCAAGTTTGATACCAATCATGCAATATTTGTGAGCGTGAGGGCGAGTTAAAAAATGATTTGGGGTCAAAATGTCGCTCTGACTCTCACTCTAGCGGGCGGCTTCACACTCTGATTTTTCCAATAATCAAAAACTTTGGGTCGCTTAGAAAGAAGTTGTGGACAAACCGTAATACATATTGACGTGCTGTCTTCACTTTAAAAGAGATCACGGACGTATCTACAAAATGAAGTTTGAATGGCGTTTCTACATAAAGTTATGATTTACACAGAAAATCCTCAAAAATAGGGTATTTTCAGGATTTACTGGTTGCCTCATCCCCTTGACGACGAGAGATGCACCTGGTGAGCTCGTTAGTGATTTTGGGGTCGTTTTTTTCTTTTTACGTCGCCATGGTAACTCCAAATCCCACCAAAAGTAATAGCTCCAATGCCGGGTTCGAGCCGCACGTTTTGATACCACTTTTGTGGGTGGGCTCGCAGCGGTACGAGCCGCATTAACGGTCACGGAAGAAAAATAAATAATTATAATACTTAAAGAGACGTTCTATTGGGTGTAGAACAATAGGTGCCTGCCATGCAATGCATGGAGGCAGTGACTGACTTGTTGCCAAGTCAGTCACTGCTCTCCTGTATACTATGGGCAAACCCCAACTAGAAAAATTCCTGAAGAAATTTAACTGGGGCCTGCCAAAGTGTGCCCGTCGGTTTGGACCCAGCGTTCTGATGCTAAGAATTAGCATCGATGCTAAAGAAAGCTGCAATGTAATCAATAGCATGTGGAGAATCACAAGAATGTTAAGTAAGCTGGACATGCAACATTCAGTATGATAAAGCAAGTGTATTAGCTAAAATGAACAAATATGCTAATGTAAGCATAAATACTTTCAGTACCATGTGGGGTATCATTAGAATGTTTACTGTCATTTACTTTCTCCATTAAGTATACTAAACATGGCTAATAAGTCTGAAAAATAGAAAATAGCTTATTTAAGCTAAAAGGCTAATGCTAATGAACTGCCTTGCGCAGCAAGGCAGTTCCCTAACCTCGGATAAACAGATAATGCAGAATGAAATCATTGCACCGCCTCTGGCGTGCACTATCAGAGGGGCATTTTGAGGCTTTTATTTTGAAATTTGCAGTAAGCTTCATATTAAATGCCCACACTAATCCAATGTGTAAGAGTGCTTTGGATAAACCAGTCACATAAAAGCCAAAAAGAGCAATTACATGATGTAAAAATTGCCAAAGCTTTTATTTTGAAATTTTATTTAGCTTCATTTGAAAGGGTCAAAGTCATCCCATGTGTAACAGTCATTGGATTAAATCAGTCATATAACGCTCAAAAAAGCAATGACCTGATGTAAAAATTTTCAAGGGCTTTTATTTTGAAATTTTCAGTAAGCTTCATATTAAATGCCCACACTAATCCAATGTGTGTAAGAGTGCTTTGGATAAACCAATCACATAAAGCCAAAAAGAGCAATTACATGTTGTAAAAATTCCCAAGGCTTTTATTTTGAAATTTTTAAGCTTCATTTGAAAGGGTCAAAGTCATCCCATGTGTAACAGTCATTGGATTAAATCAGTCATATAACGCTCAAAAAAGCAATTACCTGATGTAAAAATTTCAAGGGCTTTTATTTTGAAATTTTCAGTAAGCTTCATTTCAAAGGGCCAAACTCATCCCATGTGTAACAGTGACAGGGTTAAATTAGTTATATACAGCCCATAGCAGCAAGTTGTTCTAAAGGCCAGCTCAGTCCTCCTCTGTTTTAACTGAACTACTAGTTAGAACTACAGTGATGCGTGTTGTAGTCCTTAGCAGCTCTCCCTGCTCTGGGTTCCGTTGCCATGGTAAATAATCCTCTCTGCCAGCTGTGAGTGAGACATCCAGGGGGAGACAATTCTCTGTTTGAGCCAGCCAGTTTGACTAAAAAAAGCATTGCAAAAAACTGTTTCCCGTTCGGGAACCGTAATACATATTCGAAAACCGTTTGAAGCATATGAGAGGGCTATTTGTCGTCTCACATAGTCCCGCCATTCATATCTCTACCTCACTCACAGTATTAACAGCGATGAGATAAAAAAAGTGTGTGCCAAGGTCTGAAATTTTTCAGAAATACATGGAAGTGAATCAGTGAGATCTGTCTGCTACCCTGGCGCATGACTTTGCTCTGAAGCACCTGGAGAGAAAACTGTAAGCGCTAGATAATTTTTGAAAACATTTGACCGGAGCAGGCACGCGTATCAATGTCATGACCAAGTTTGATACCAATCATGCAATATTTGTGAGCGTGAGGGCGAGTTAAAAAATGATTTGGGGTCAAAATGTCGCTCTGACTCTCACTCTAGCGGAGCGGCCTTCACACTCTGATTTTTCCAAAAATCATAAACTTTGGGTCGCTTAGAAAGTAGTTGTGGACAAACCATAATACATATTGACGTGCTGTCTTCACTTTAAAAGAGATCACGGACGTATCTACAAAATGAAGTTTGAATGGCGTTTCTACATAAAGTTATGACGACACAGAAAATCCTCAAAAATAGGGTATTTTCAGGATTTACTGGTTGCCTCATCCCCTTGACGACGAGAGATGCACCTGGTGAGCTCGTTAGTGATTTTTGGGGTCGTTTTTTGCTTTTTACGTCGCCATGGTAACTCCAAATCCCACCAAAAGTAATAGCACACCTCACGGGATCGAGCCGCACGTTTTGATACCACTTTTGTGGGTGGGCTCGCAGCGGTACGAGCCGCATTCACGGTGACGGAAGAATAAGTTAAGAACTAGAAAATTCCTGAAGAAATTTAACTGGGGCCTGCCAAAGTGTGCCCGTCGGTTTGGACCCAGCGTTCTGATGCTAAGAATTAGCATCAATGCTAAAGAAAGCTGCAATGTAATCAATAGCATGTGGAGAATCACAAGAATGTTAAGTAAGCTGGACATGCAACATTCAGTATGATAAAGTAAGTGTATTAGCTAAAATGAGCAAATATGCTAATATAAGCATAAATACTGTCAGTAGCATGTGGGGTATCATTAGAATGTTTACTGTCATTTACTTACTCCATTAAGTATACTAAACATGGCTAATAAGTCTGAAAAATAGAAAATAGCTTATTTAAGCTAAAAGGCTAATGCTAATGAACTGCCTTGCTGTGCAAGGCAGTTCCCTAACCTCGGATAAACAGATAATGCGGAATGATATCACTGCACCGCCTCCGGCGGTGCACTGTCCAGAGGGGCATATTGAGGCTTTTATTTTGAAATTTGCAGTAAGCTTCATATTAAATGCCCACACTAATCCAGTGTCTAAGAGTGCTTTGGATAAACCAGTCACGTCAAGCAAAAATGAGCAAATATATGATGTAAAAATTGCCAAAGCTTTTATTTTGAAATTTTTGTTAAGCTTCATTTGAAAGGGTCAAAGTCATCCCATGTGTAACAGTCATTGGATTAAATCAGTCATATAACGCTCAAAAAAGCAATGACCTGATGTAAAAATGTTCAAGGGCTTTTATTTTGAAATTTTCAGTAAGCTTCATTTTGAAGGGCTAGACTCATCCCATGTGTAACAGTGACAGGGTTAAATGAGTTATATACAGCCCATAGCAGCAAGTTGTTCTAAAGGCCAGCTCAGTCCTCTGTTTTAACTGAACTACTATTTCGAACTACAGTGATGCGTATTTGTAGTCTAAGCAGCTCTCCTGCTCTGGGTTCCGTTGCCATGGTAAATAATCCTCTCTGCCAGCTGTGAGTGAGACATCCAGGGGAGACAATTCTCTGTTTGAGCCAGCCAGTTTGACTAAAAAAGCATTGCAAACAACTGTTTCCCGTTCGGGAACCGTAATACATATTCGAAAACCGTTTGAAGCATATGAGACGGCTATTTGTCGTCTCACATAGTCCCGCCATTCATATCTCTACCTCACTCACAGTATTAACAGCGATGAGATAAAAAAAGTGTGTGCCAAGGTCTGAAATTTATCAGAAATACATGGAAGTGAATCAGTGAGATCTGTCTGCTACCCTGGCGCATGACTTTGCTCTGAAGCACCTGGAGAGAAAACTGTAAGCGCTAGATAATTTTTGAAAACATTTGACGAGCAGGCACGCAGCGTATCAATGTCATGACCAAGTTTGATACCAATCATGCAATATTTGTGAGCGTGAGGGCGAGTTAAAAAATGATTTGGGGTCAAAATGTCGCTCTGACTCTCACTCTAGAGGAGCAGCCTTCACACTCTGATTTTTCCAAAAATCAAAAACTTTGGGTCGCTTAGAAAGAAGTTGTGGACAAACCATAATACATATTGACGTGCTGTCTTCACTTTAAAAGAGATCACGGACGTATCTACAAAATGAAGTTTGAATGGCGTTTCTACATAAGGTTATGACGACACAGAAAATCCTCAAAAATAGGGTATTTTCAGGATTTACTGGTTGCCTCGCCCCTTGACGACGAGATTGCACCTGGTGAGCTCGTTAGTGATTTTGGGGTCGTTTTTTTTCTTTTTAAGTCGCCAAGGTAACACCAAATACCACCAAAAGTAATAGCTCCAAAGCCGGGTTCGAGCCGCACGTTTTGATACCACATTTATGGGTGGGCTCGCAGCGGTACGAGCCGCATTAACGGTAACGGAAGAATAAAATATAATATATAAATAAAGAGACATTCTATTGGGTGTAGAACAATAGGTGCCTGCCATGCAATGCATGGAGGCAGTGACTGACTTGCTTCGCAAGTCAGCCACTGCTCTCCTTATGCATTGCTATGGGCAGGCCCCAATAATAAGAGACATTCTATTGGGTGTAGAACAATAGGTGCCTGCCATGCAATGCATGGAGGCATGACTTGCTTCGCAAGTCAGCCACTGCTCTCCTTATGCATTGCTATGGGCAGGCCCCAACTAGAAAATTCCTGAAGAAATTTAACTGGGGCCTGCCAAAGTGTGCCCGTCGGTTTGGACCCAGCGTTGTGATGCTAAGAATTTGCATCAATGCTAAAGAAAGCTGCAATGTAATCAATAGCATGTGGAGAATCACAAGAATGTTAAGTAAGCTGGACATGCAACATTCAGTATGATAAAGTAAGTGTATTAGCTAAAATGAGCAAATATGCTAATATAAGCATAAATACTTTCAGTAGCATGTGGGGTATCATTAGAATGTTTACTGTCATTTACTTACTCCATTAAGTATACTAAACATGGCTAATAAGTCTGAAAAATAGAAAATAGCTTATTTAAGCTAAAAGGCTAATGCTAATGAACTGCCTTGCTGCGCAAGGCAGTTCCCTAACCTCGGATAAACAGATAATGCAGAATGATATCACTGCACCGCCTCCGGTGATGCACTGTCAGAGGGGCATTTTGAGGCTTTTATTTTGAAATTTGCAGTAAGCTTCATATTAAATGCCCACACTAATCCAATGTGTAAGAGTGCTTTGGATAAACCAGTCACATAAAGCCAAAAAGAGCAATTACATGATGTAAAAATTCCCAAGGCTTTTATTTTGAAATTTTTGTTAAGCTTCATTTGAAAGGGTCAAAGTCATCCCATGTGTAACAGTCATTGGATTAAATCAGTCATATAACGCTCAAAAAAGCAATGACCTGATGTAAAAATTTTCAAGGGCTTTTATTTTGAAATTTTCAGTAAGCTTCATTTCAAAGGGCTAGACTCATCCCATGTGTAACAGTGACAGGGTTAAATTAGTTATATACAGCCCATAGCAGCAAGTAGTTGTAAAGGCCAGCTCAGTCCTCCTCTGTTTTAACTGAACTAGTAGTTCGAACTACAGTGATGCGTATTTGTAGTCCTCAGCAGGTCTCCCTGCTCTGGGTTCCGTTGCCATGGTAAATAATCCTCTCTGCCAGCTGTGAGTGAGACATCCAGGGGGAGACAATTCTCTGTTTGAGCCAGCCAGTTTGACTAAAAAAAGCATTGCAAAAAACTGTTTCCCGTTCGGGAACCGTAATACATATTCGAAAACCGTTTGAAGCATATGAGAGGGCTATTTGTCGTCTCACATAGTCCCGCCATTCATATCTCTACCTCACTCACAGTATTAACAGCGATGAGATAAAAAAAGTGTGTGCCAAGGTCTGTAATTTTTCCGAAATACATGGAAGTGAATCAGTGAGATCTGTCTGCTACCCTGGCGCATGACTTTGCTCTGAAGCACCTGGAGAGAAAACTGTAAGCGCTAGATAATTTTTTAAAACATTTGACCGGAGCAGGCACGTGTATCAATGTCATGACCAAGTTTGATACCAATCATGCAATATTTGTGAGCGTGAGGGCGAGTTAAAAAATGATTTGGGGTCAAAATGTCGCTCTGACTCTCACTCTAGCGGAGGCCTTCACCTCTGATTTTTCCAAAAATCAAAAACTTTGGGTCGCTTAGAAAGAAGTTGTGGACAAACCATAATACATATTGACGTGCTGTCTTCACTTTAAAAGAGATCACGGACGTATCTACAAAATGAAGTTTGAATGGCGTTTCTACATAAGGTTATGACGACACAGAAAATCCTCAAAAATAGGGTATTTTCAGGATTTACTGGTTGCCTGTCCCCTTGACGCAGACTTGCACCTGGTGAGCTCGTTAGTGATTTTGGGGTCGTTTTTTGCTTTTTACGTCGCCATGGTAACTCCAAAGCCCACCAAAAGTAATAGCACACCTCCCGGGATCGAGCCGCACGTTTTGATACCACTTTTGTGGGTGGGCTCGCAGCGGTACGAGCCGCATTCACGGTGACGGAAGAATAAGTTAAGAATAATAATAATAAAGAGGCGTTCTATTGGGTGTAGAACAATAGGTGCCTGCCATGCAATGCATGGAGGCAGTGACTGACTTGCTTCGCAAGTCAGTCACTGCTCTCCTTATGCATTGCTATGGGCAGGCCCCAACTAGAAAATTCCTGAAGAAATTTAACTGGGGCCTGCCAAAGTGTGCCCGTCGGTTTGGACCCAGCGTTGTGATGCTAAGAATTAGCATCAATGCTAAAGAAAGCTGCAATGTAATCAATAGAATCAATAGAATCACAATAATGTTAAGTAAACTGGACATGCACCATTCAGTATGATAAAGTAAGTGTATTAGCTAAAATGAGCAAATATGCTAATGTTAGCGTGAATGCTCTCTGTAGCATGTGGGATATTATTAGAATGTTCTCTGTAATTTACTTAATTCCTTCAGAATACTAAACATGGCAGATAAGTAAGAAAAATAGGTAATAGCTTATTTAAGCTAAATGGCTAATGCTAATGAACTGCCTTGCTACGCAAGGCAGCTCCCTAACCTGAGAGAACCAGATAATGCAGAATGATATCATTGTCCAGAGGGGCATATTGAGGCTTTTATTTTGAAATTTGCAGTAAGCTTCATATTAAATGCCCACACTAATCCAGTGTCTAAGAGTTCTTTGGATAAACCAATCACGTCAAGCAAAAATGAGCAAATATATGATGTAAAAATTGCCAAGGCTTTTATTTTGAAATTTTCAGTAAGCGTCATAAGAAATGGTCAAACTCATCCCATGTGTAACAGTGATTGTGTTGAATCGGTTCTATAATGCTCAAAACACAAGTAGTTCTAAAGGCCAGCGCAGACCTCCTCTGTAGTAACTGACAGTTCCACCATGTTGTAGTTCTAACCTTCAGTCTTTGTAGTTCTAAAGAGCAGCTCAACTGTCATGAGAATGAAAAACACAGGGAGAGATGGAATCCTAATAGTTTTAAGCAGTTAGTTTTTCTGATTAATAAGTAAGAAAAATAGCTAATAGTTTATTTAAGATAAGACTAATAAAGCATTCTAATATTATTGCATCGCCTGACGGCGATGCATTATTGTTCTGATAGTCCTATTTAATATCATTAGGTCAAAGGTTAATGCCATTGCACTGGCTTGCTGCGCAAGCCAGTGCCATAACCTGAGAGAAGAATATAAAGCATTCTAATATTATTGCATCGCCTTACGGCGATGCATTAACCTGAGGGCAATATGAAGACTTTTATTTTGAAAAATAAACATAAGCTTCATATTAAATGCACACACTATGGCGTTTTGGTTGTCCTATTTAATATCATTAGGTCAAAGGTTAATGCCATTGCACTGTGCACAATGGTTTGTTAAAATCAGTTATAAAATGCCCAAAACACAAGTAGTTCTAAAGGCCAGCTCATTCCAGAGTGTCCTCCCATAAATCAGCTGCTCTGACCTCATGTGTTCCGTTGCTATGGTAATGGATCAGCTGCTTACTGTCATATGTGTGTGAGACAGAAAAGGGGGAAAAAAATTCTATCTTTGTGAGACACCCAGCCAATTAATATGGAAAAAGCACTCCGAACAAACCTTTGCCGTTCAGGAACCGTAATACATATTTGAAAACCGTTTGAAGCGTATGAGAGGGCTATTTGTCTTCTCCGATAGTACCGCAATTCATATTTTTACCTCATTCACAGTAATTGCAGTGATGAGACAAAAAATTGTGCAGAAACTTTTCAGAAATACATGGAAGTGAATCAGGGAGAGCGTCAGTTACCCTGTCCCATAATTTCACTCTGAAGCACCTTGACAGAAAACCGTAAATGCTAGAGAAATATCGAACACATTTTACCGGAGCAGGCATGCGTATCAATGTCATGACCGAGTTTGATACCAATCGGGTGATATTTGTGGGCGTGACGGCGATTTCAAAATCGCTTTGGGGTCAAAAATCTGCTTAAATTCTCACTCTACTGGAGCGTCAGTTGGTTTCAGTTATGCTCTGCGTTTCGGCAGTTGGAAATTTTGCTCGTTTTTCGCTTTTTACGTCGCCATCGTAAGTCCGATTCCTTATAAAAATAATAGCACCCATCCCGGGACCGAGCCGCACGTTTTGATACCACTTTTGTGGGTGGGCTCGCAGCGGTACGAGCCGCATTAACGGTGGCGGAAGAAAAATAAATAAATAAAGATATAAAGAGACATTCTATTGGGTGTAGAACAATAGGTGCCTGCCATGCAATGCATGGAGGCAGTGACTGACTTGCTTCGCAAGTCAGTCACTGCTCTCCTTATGCATTGCTATGGGGCAGGCCCCAATAAAGAAATAAAGAAACGTTCTATTGAGTGTAGAACAATAGGTGCCTGCCATGCAATGCATGGAGGCAGTGACTGACTTGCGAAGCAAGTCAGTCACTGCTCTCCTTATGCATTGCTATGGGGCAGGCCCCAATAATGTGGGAGGGGGGGGGGGGGGGTAGACTCTTATCACTCCACTTTGTGTTGGCCTATCATTTAAATCCTAGTAAAAAAAATATATAAAGGGGTATGGCGAAATGTGGAAAAAATGAAAGGCGCTGCTACAAAATCAAAGTTGCAGTGGGCTAAGAAACACCTACCTCCAGCCACATGTTCCCCTTCTAATCAGCCAGCAACGTGTTTTTTTTTTTTTTTTTTTTTTAAGTTTCCCCAACTTCATATTTCTAGATTTATGCACTGCAGCCACTGAGCAAGATGCAAGCTAAGTAATACTTTCAGCTTCCCTTTTAGTCCGCACTTCAGCCTGCGCCAAGAAACTGCCGTGTTTACATAATTCTCTGTCAGGATGATTGGTTTAGACACGCTGCATAAATAACGGCATCTATCTGAGATGATCCCCCGGTGCCAACTCAGCTGGAGAAAGCACGTCAGGAGCAACTACAATACATACACACACACACACACACACACACACAAAGTGAGAGAGACGAAGGGAGATGTCTAACTGGGGGAAAAAAAATCATTACTCCAAAGCTCTGCGCAATTTCAAAGCTTAAATGGTACCCAAGGATGAATCATCTAGTGTCAGGTTGAAAGGAGAAACACTCTGGCCCATTTCACAGAAGATTTTCCAAGTTTTAGATGGCTGACGGAAGTATGACTCTGATAAGCCGACCTGTGAAATGTCAAGACATAATTGCTGCAAAGTTTCGTTCGACCGAAAGGGTTTATTATCTCCCGACAGTCTTTCCTGATTAAATAACATGCAAATTAGCCCAACTTTTAATCCCGTTGATGGGATGCGTATCTCGCAGCCGAGATGGATCAGTTTGCGCGCTGTCAGGACTCTCCCCTGCTGTTAGATTAAAATCTCTCTGACTTGAGGCTAAACTTGAGAAAATGCCTTTCTACCCTCTCTATCATCTTTTCATCAGATATCACCCTAGCATGAAAAGTGAACTTTCTTTTTTCTTTCTTTCTTTTTTTTTTTTTTTTAAAGATAAACTTAAGCTTGCGGGAGAGAACTTTGTTGCTACTTTTCGGCTTTTTCTCAACTCAACAGTGTGCCGATTCGTATCCAAAGCTGCTTTCTTATTCTGTTGGAAATTTCTGTCGTCAGTGTGTGTGTGTGTGTGTGGGATACGTCTCTTTTTTTCACTCCAACACTTCAGCAACAAACAGAATGCAGGATCAGTAACTCTGCAACCACTTTATTTAGATACATAAAGATGCTTCACATTCATAGCGTGAAACTATTAATTTAGCACATATTACCATGCAAAAGTTTATACCTCTAGTTTTCACCCCCCCCCCCCCCCCCCCCTCCACATTACAGCCACAAACATTGAGATTTCGTGAACACAAAGTGAAGTGGAAGGAAAAGGAAATGGATACATCGTGTACCCGAGTGTGATTTAATCTCACCCTACATCCAGATGTACCGTGAAGCCCTCAAAGGATTGTTGGGGGAACAAACATCATCGTGTTTTTTTTTTTTTTTTTTTTTGCTTCATACAGATGTGGAGATGATTGCATATGTCTGCTTTGATATGTGGAGATAATCAGGCCTTCTGGCTACGTGATGTATGCCAAAGATAAGGCGCCTAAGGCAGGGATGCATCCGTGCTGCTTTCTCTAAGGCTGTGCAGAATCATCCTTCATGTGGTAACAGCAACTTGCTTTCAACATTAAAAAAATAAATAAAAAATTTAACAGATGGGTGCAAGAAGAAGAAAAAAACACTGGCAGCAACTAAATACAGAACTGCATTTTATAAATCTATTTTTAAATCATGCTGACTTGATGTAATGTGAAAATTGGGCTTTACGATATAAAGTGATGGGCTGCAGTTGGTAGAACAGCAAGAAGGTCCTGTTTCGATACTGCATGGAGTTTGCATATTCTCCCTGTGAATGCGTGGATTCTCTCCGCGTACTCCGGCTTCAGTCCTAAAAACATGACTGTTAGATTAATTGGTCTGAGTGTGTGTGCGCGTGTGTGTGCATGATTGTTTGGCCCGTTTGACTCTGTGTTGCCCTGTGACAGTCAGGATGGATGGATGCAAAGTGATCAATTTCCGCCCAGTACAAAGTCTAGATTTAGACTTTTAATGTATCAGCCTAATAAGAGGTGATGATACAAAAGTGTGTCTGATGAGGATCTTCTGATTTTTAGAGATGCATCTGATGTGACGCATCTCTCTTTATGTGTATAATGCGTCTAATGTGGCTGCAAAGATAACATGAACTTCACAGTGGAACGGGACTCCTAGCATCTGGAGCTGAACGAAGTAAAACGTAACCATACTGCCACCTCATTATCTATCTCGCACAGCGACAAGGAGCTCTGTGGCTTGTAAATTATAAACAAGCTCAACTGGCAGCAGTTCCAGCGCAACAGATGCCCATGAGACAAATCCGCTTTTCTGTGTACCCATTTCGCAATTTGTTTGTAGATGAGTCACTCTGTCTGTCAGGCATATTTCTCATCTCGGCATCTAATATAGTGCTGGGAAATTGGTTTCCGGGGCTCTCTGCCGCTGCATGCGTCACATGTTTGGCATGCTCTGGTCATTTCAGACCCGCCATCTCCTTATCAAAACACGGACCTGTTTTCGTCTTTATTATTGCGACCAAAGTTCATTTGTGAAGATTTGATTTGCTACTTTCAGGTATACACAATGCAAGGGATACATAACTGAGACTATGAGGAAGTTGCGACAAAATAATTATATCCAAATACCATTTATATTTCAACATTATGTCATAAAAAAAGAGAAAACAAAGCCAAAGAACTATAGTGGTATAGAAATATGAGTAAAGATGAAAATCAGAACTGCAAGTCAGAAAAAAAACCCTGTATAATTTACGGCGATGCCATATTTCAGTCTTTATATTGATGAAAAGATTTGTAATGATACGGAAGTAGAAATACAGACATGAATTAAATGAAGAAATGTCTTATTAAACTGATAAAAACAATCTATTTTTAAACAGTGAAATAGTACTAGAAAATGTGCATGTGAATGTGAATATTTTTCTGTTTTCTCTAAATTGAATGATTTTATCGTCATGTGATGTGCAGCATACCATAACTTTCTGTTGCTTGTCAACTTTACTCACAAAAGTCAACAGGCGAGACAAACACAAAGTGAGCAATCTCCAGTTCAGTTACTGTTCAGGCTAACCAATCAGATCACAGGGTCACAGGGCTCTGAAAATAATTCAACACTGAAAATACAAACTGAACCATTTTTAACATTTTTTTTGATCAGTGATTTCAGCATTTTAATCTCTAAGACATTATTGACACATCATAAAGATGCTCTGCATCTAAAGTTTTGCATTACATTCTTTTACACTGTTGATTATTCATATTTGATCAAAAGAATCATACACTTATTTATTAGATCATTGTATTTAGTAAATCGCCGGTTTATTCGTGTTTAAGATATCACATGTCTCATGTTTTATGTAGCAAATCTATTCTTTTTTTTTGACTGTGTGCATTTTGGACCTCATTAGAAAAATATTTAGTAATTTCAGAGATTAAATAAATTCTTAGCATACGGCTACAAGTATTATTAATAGTTGTACAGTATTTGAATGCAGATTTTGTTGTCATGGTTGATTGAGACGCCTTTTTTTCCTGCGATAGGCTTTGTGTCACAGCGCCCTCTATCTCCTGTCGCCGCTCACAGCAGGATGTCGTCTGTGGTGCGTTTCAGCCTCCCCGACAGACTCCTCCTCCTCCGCCGTTTTTTGACTGTAAACATCCTGTCGATTTTAAAAGGACAGCGCTGAGCGGGAGGAAGGCGGCTGGCGCCATCTTGGCTGTTTTAATGAGTACAACAGGGGAGAGCTCGCTGGGAGAAATTACCTAATCTTTGTGATTTCACTCTACGAGGGCTCCTCTCGGTAAGTGTGTCTGCAGCGGATATGTTCACGCACTGGTTTTAGTGTTTTATGTAACGAAATTGGCATGCATGCTGGAGTCTGTTCGTTGCGGCCTTCATTGTATGAAGAGCCGTTGGACTTCGGCTAACGACAGCGTTGAGCTGATGAGGGGCTAAAAAGTATGAGCAGCCATCGAGTCTTGCCTTTTCCTGAGGGCTTTCTGTACTTATATGGAGTTTTCTTGTAGTGTGGTGTAAGGTAGTTGCAATTTGGTCTAAAATTAACGATTTTATTCTAAACTTATCCAAGCGATGTATCAAGCTTACGACGCCGTTCCTCCTTTTGTAGTTAGCAGTCGGCTAATTTGGTTCGTCCCACTTGATGGCGCCGACTATTTACTGGTGCCCCATCCCTTTGGCGCTTTTTGTTCTTATTTGCAATTGAGTGGACATAAAATTGCCTACATTGATTTTCTGACTATTTTTTTGGTCTTTCTTTTAGCAAAATAAGTCGCATTTCGATTTGCAGCGAAAAGTTTAGCGTGTGTAACAAAATAAGGTAAAAGTTTGTGCATTTCCAGTATCCCCCCCCTTCACTTGACTAAAAATGAATGGGATATATAAATAAGGATAATAAATAAGGAGCTTTTGATATCGTCCAATTCTTTAGCTCTTTTTTACATGCAACGTTGGTTAAGTTGAGAGAAATAAGATGACAAATTCAACACATATTAATGGGATCCTTTGTTTTTTGTTTTTTTTTTTTACTAAAAGAAGTGAACATGTTCCCTCCTTGGATATTACACCGTTATTGATGGAGTAGTTCCACAAAAACAACAAATTTATCTAGGATATAAACAAATCAATGTTCTAAAATTTGAAGTTTTTTCGTTTATTTTGAGTAACTTTTCCCCGACTTTAGAGGAGAAACCTCAAAACAATATGTTGAGAAAATAACAAAAATTAGTATATGGAAGGAAGAAATGGTTGCTAAAATAGTCTTAGATAAAATCAATATAAACCATAAACGTTTTAATGTATTTTGCACTCTTACCAGGTTGCCAAATCATCTGTTCATGTATTTTATCAGTGTATTTTTGGTACAAATATGTTTGAAAATATTGAGTGGAGACCAGTCAGTCCACCAGATATTAGAATCAACCAATTTTTTCTTGCGTTTTCTGTGAGCTGTGGATGAATTTGTGAAAGATGTGATGTTTTACGACCTGTTGATTAGATTCATTAAAATGAAGAACCACCACCATTTTCTGTCTCAGTAAATCAGCCTACATTTAGAAACACTACTTGAGCACAGAAGGCCAATTTGGCACTAATTGAGCAAAAATGACAAATTACCCACCCAGTTGTTTAACAGAACTATTTATTGCAAGCTTTTAATAATCCTTTCTGTGATCGATCGCCCACCGATGCGCACAGGCTAACCTAACCGCAGGACATTTCTAAAATGACAAACTAATTTCTGTGCGGTGCTTTTCAGCGTTTAATTTTTGCAGTGTCCAAACACACCTTTAGTTTGCGTTACTATAACCGTGTAAATGAAATCAATTTGTTATATGTATCTTAATAATTTTCCAGGTAAACCACACCACAGTTGGCGTGTTTGAACCAGGGCAACCAGGGCAATGTTCTACGCCCACTTTGTCCTCAGCAAACGTGGGCCGCTGGCCAAGATCTGGCTGGCGGCCCATTGGGACAAAAAGCTGACCAAGGCCCATGTGTTTGAATGCAACCTGGAGAGCAGCGTGGAGAGCATCATCTCACCTAAGGTAAGGAGGCTTGACTGTTAGACTGGTTTAAACCAAGTGCTGGTGCTGATGGGAGTTTTTACTCTGCTCCGTCATTCAGACTTTCATCAGGTTGGTGTCCACTTATAGTTCTAATTCATAGCGTTACATCAGTAGTTGCACCTAACTTGCATGGTATTTTTTTTGTGTGTAAATGTTTTATTTTATTTATTTATTTATTTATTTTGAAAAACTGTATTTGCATGCTGTTTGTAATCAGGCATGCAAAAATGATTAATCTGTTATCAATTATGCCTTTACTGTATCTTTCTTTTAATTAACAGATTAAATATCTCAACAATTTTTCTTTTTATTTTATGCATCAAAACTGAAAAATCCCACTGTCTGAAATAATATAGCATCTGATGATGGTACATTATACGTTTTTCTGAACAGCTACATCAGGCTTTTGCTTACAGTACAAGCTGTATCCTGTAAAAGTGAGTTGTTTTTTTTTTTGCAATATCTTCTACTTCCTGCTTTTCAGGTGAAGATGGCGCTGCGCACTTCGGGTCACCTGCTCCTCGGAGTGGTGCGGATCTACCACAGAAAGGCCAAGTACCTGCTGGCTGACTGTAATGAAGCCTTCATCAAGATCAAAATGGCCTTCAGGCCAGGTAAACTCTCTGAAGGGCTTTGCTTGATATGCTTCTATTTAAAAAAATGGTGGGGGTGAACGTTGTGTTCTGCATACAGTCACTCCTAATTTCTGTGTCCAGGTGTGGTTGATCTGCCTGAGGAAAATAGAGAGGCTGCATATAATGCCATCACCTTACCTGAGGAGTTCCATGACTTTGACCAGCCACTTCCTGATCTAGAGTAAGTTGGCCAAATTTCTAAAGTTCTTAGTTAATTGATTATTTGTCTATTACAGCGTCTGACCATGTTAAAGCAATTAGTCAGGGGATATTAAGGTTGTTCCATGATGGTTAACCTGATTGTCATCTGATGTTGTCAACAGTGACATTGATGTGGCTCAGCAGTTCACCCTGAACCAGAGCAGAGCTGAAGAGATCACCTTGAGGGAGGATGTTGGAAACCTCAGCCTGCTGCAGGAAAACGACTTTGGTAGGAAAACGCTGCTTTGTTTACGTCTCAGTTCACAACAGCTCTTACTCAGTCAGCTGTCCTGTCTATACCTGCTTGACCTTGCAGAGTAGAGTTCCAAAAGAAAAGGACTTTAGAGAATAACGCATATGAATCGTATATATTTGCAGTTCTGCTAGAAAACTAATGATCCTTTCTGCTGGGTTCCTCAGCTGACTTTGGCATGGATGACCGAGAGATGATGCGTGACGCTAGCACGTTTGAAGATGATATAATGCAGGGAGCAACTGACCCCAACCTCTTGCTGGAGGCTGAGCCGGGCCCAGCTAACCTCCCCGACAAATCCAACCACATGGAGTATGACGACTTTGGGGACGGCTCCATGGGCAACAGCGATGGCGGAATGCTTGGTAACAAGCTCGTTTTTTAGATTCAATTATTTATTTATTTTTTTTTTTAAAGAAAAAAACTGTGTTCTAATATTAAAATAAACCTTTGTAAGGAAGTTGATGTGTCTGTTTTTTGTTGTTGTTTTTTTTTCTGTCTCAGTTGACAAACTGCTGAGTTCTGAAGATGGAGGTGGCATCTTTGATGATCCACCAGCGATCACAGAGAGCGTCATGATGCCTCCAGATCACGGGGATGATGAGGATGACTTTGACAACCTTCATTCACGTAAGTGAAGTTGGATGTTTTTTTTTTTTTTTTTTTTTTTTTTTGGTTTCTTCAATGGAACACCAAGTGTATTTTTAGTGCTCACATCTTGGATGAATAACTTTATTTTTTGTGTGTTTCTGAGAAGCGGGTCCAGACAGTCCTGATTCTGGCCCAGCAGAGCCGCTGCCAGCAATGGCCGACCAAACGGAACAGACGACTCTGGTTCACAATGAAGAGGAGGCCTTTGCCCTGGAGCCCATCGACATCACTGGTAGAAACCTCAGTATCTTCTACTTCCTCTTTATTTCACCGAGTATGCTAAGCTACTGAAAATAAAAACTTGTCAATCATTGGGCACTACATAAACTTTTTTTTAAATATATATATATATATACATTTTCTGTCAAATTTGATTTGAAGTGTGATCAAATTACAACTGCTCCTCCTTTACAGTAATGATTATAGTTGTCTCCATGCTAAAAATCTGAACTCTGAACCCATATTAAGAAAAATACTGTTTTGTTTTTTTGTGAAAAATCTAAACTTTAGATTTTTTTCTTTAAGATTAAAAAAGATGGTAACAATAAAACCATTTACTTAGAGTATTTTTAAAAAATTTAAAAACTTTTTTTTGTGTGTTTTTTTTTTTTTTTTTTTTTTAAAGAAAATGCACAACTGAAAAAAGGTCATAAAGGCCTTGATAAATTATTACAGTTGCCCTTGTGTGCAGCTAGTATATCGTTTTCATCCTAAAACATAGATTAATGCTATTTACCTTACTATTGAGCAAAGGAATTGTGAGATATTAGCAAGTCGCAAATTATGAAACTGAACAAGAACTTATGCTCCCTGGTGTGTTTAATACTTTGCTGTCATGGTAATAGCAGCTTTGCTGACCTTTTCAAAATTCCTCAAATTCCTGCTAAAGCGAGGGGGTTAAGGCTCTTCACCAGACATTCCTGCTGTGTTACACAGTTTTAAAGTCAAAGTAGCAGCTAACTGTCCTCATGGCTCAGGTGAGGTGATGCAAAGAAGAGGAGGAGGTTCCTGTGATTCCAATAACTGCCTTTCTTATCAACAAATTACTTATTTTGTAATTGTTTGAATAGCTTCAATGTGTTTCTTATTGGCATGAAAACTGCCTTTAACCCCCTTGAGTGGACTGATTAGCAGTAGACACTTTTAAAGAAATATCTTTTTTGTATTGTTTTCAAAAAATAACTTTTGTACAAATGATTAAAGTTTATTTCCAGGTTTCAGAAGGTGAACAAATGATTGAGTAAATTGGATTTCAGTTTTAAGGATTTAGCTTTGTTACACTCATTTTTTTTTTTAAAACAATTTCCGCAGTTCCCTTTTTTTCATAACCTGAACCACAACAGTGGAGAAAATGGGCCAGTTTTCTACTATATTTTAAATGAACACATAAAAGAATATTTGTTATTCTTTTATGGTTTGCAATAGAGGAGCAGCGTCTTCATTGCCTGTTTTTGTTCCTTCTAGTGAAAGAGACCAAGGCAAAACGTAAAAGGAAGTTGATTGTCGACAGCGTCAAAGAGTTGGACAGTAAGACCATCCGAGCCCAGCTGTCGGACTACTCCGACATTGTGACCACACTGGACCTGGCCCCTCCCACTAAGAAGCTCATGATGTGGAAAGAGACCGGAGGAGTGGAGAAGCTTTTCTCTCTGCCTGCTCAGCCGCTCTGGAACGCCCGGCTCCTCAAGGTACCGAGGGGTCGTTGATGATGAAGCGCTGCTTCCAGATCTAATGCCGAATCGCCACAGTAGGCAGTGTTTTATAAGGTCGTTAGTGGCAGATGCTGTCAAGGCTGCTTCAAAACTATAATCAGAGTAGAGAAACGTGTTAAGACCCAGTTTTCATTTTGATTTAAAATTCAAATTGAGAGCACCCAGGCTCCAGGAGTTAAAGCGGGTGATTGGTTTCATCTCCCCCTCCTCCCCCCTCTTTCACTCGCTCCGAATACTAAACAGAAGGCGTGCGGATACACAAGCTATGTTTTCTTGCATCTATTCTGTGGCTGAATTAAATTCGCTGCACAAACCTTTGAGCAAAGTGTGCATACATCTTAAAAACGAGCCCCTCTTCCAAATTGTAACGTCCGATCTCTGTCAGATGTTCACCCGCTGCCTGACTCCCCTGGTGCCAGACGAGCTGAGGAAGCGCAGGAAGGGCGGTGAAGCGGACAGTCTGGACGAGTTCCTCAAAGAGCTGGAGAACCCGGAGGTGCCGAGGGAGGAGATCATGACTCAGAACAGAGACGTTATTGGCAAGTCAAGATAGAGAAACAAAAGATGTCGTTCCAGTGTTTAGAGGGGGAATGCAGTGTTTTCACAATTTGTAATATGATTCCCTCTCAGACCAGACGATCATGGAGGAGCCCAGCATTCTGGCAGCTTCTACAATGGAAGGCAGCAGGACAACTTTGGATGAGACGGTGATGCCTCCTCCTTCCACCCCCCGTGGCGTTAAACGCAAGCAGCCCGTTGACAAGGAGGGAAGCTTTCCTGTGAGTTTATATATCTGAGAGCAAAGCTGTGGAAAATCTTCCCGTTTTATGTTACAAATCATTATTTATGGTCATAGTTTAGGTTGTGAAAATAGACTGCGGTGTTCTAAATGACCAAATTTTCTGGAATAGTAAATTTCATAAATGAGAACGTAGTCAAAGTTAGGGAATAAAATGGACTGTTGCCTCTAAGTTTTACTCTAGTCGTCGCTCAGCTGCTCTCTTTGCTCTCTCAGATGACTCCCCTGGAACAGCAGCAAGTGGCTAACCGCTCAGACTTGTCACAAAGACTAGACATGCCTCAGGTTGATCTGCCCCCTGAGGAGGCCAGTGTCAACCTCACTCAGCTTGTCCCAGAACTCGACCTTCTCACCGAAAAGGATAAGGATAAGAAGGATGACAGCGAAGAAGAGGAGGTGAGGGGAAACTAGAATTTATTTATTTTTCCTTGAAAGAATGGAAAGTTATTGCTTTTTGTCACTAGTGAAGGGCTGGGATTTAATGAAGGCCTTAAGTAAAAAAAAAAATAAAAAATAATAATAATAATAAAAAAAATGGGAAATTTCTATATTTTTGGAAAATTTAATTTACGGCAGAAACGATTAATCGGATTAACCGTGAGTAATCAATTATTGAAATAATTTTCAACTAATTTTTCAATCAATAAATTAACTGTAATTTTCAGACTCAAATGGGCCATTTTTCTGAAACGAGTGTAATAATAATTTGAGCAGTAATACAAATAAAACTGAACAGAAAATGTTGATTTTTGCACTTAAGATAAAAGCCACCTCTGTAAACACATCTTAGCCAAAACTAAAGTGGAATTTCACCTGGTTCCGATTTTCTAAAGGAATTTTGTTATTGCATTTTAGGCAATAAAATGTCATGTTAAAAAAAAAAAAAAATTTTATTTAGAGAATTTATTTCTTAAATCTTTTTGACTAAAATAAAATATTTTCCAAAAAGAGTAAGTGGTTAAATTAAAAATCTCTAAAATGTGCCATTTATTTTATTCGATTAATTGTCAGAATAACCAATTAATTGGTTACAAAAATAAATAGTTGGAGCCTTAATTCTATTAATCAAACCAACATGCTGTGACGTAGCAGCAATAAGCAAAGTTAATAGTTTAGCTTCACGTCATAGACTCTTGGTCAACACTTGTGTGTAAAGAGAAAATTATACAATAGTTACAAAGAGTGTTGTAACTCTTTGCTAATTTGTGGTTCTCAGGAAGAGGAAGGCCAGGCTGGAGACCAGGATCAAGAAGAGAAGAGATGGAACAAGAGAACCCAACAGATGCTTCACGGCCTGCAGGTAAACAGCCCCTGATCGTACAATTAATCCAGAATCTGTATTTATTTGTTGTTTTTGTGATAATCGTACGCACCCTGACCCCCACCCATGACGTCTCTTGGCCTCCACAGCGCGTTATGGCGAAGACCGGTGCGGAGTCGGTCAGTCTGCTCGAACTGTGCCGAAACAACAACAGAAAGCAGGCAGCAGCCAAGTTTTACAGTTTCCTCGTCCTCAAGAAGCAGCAAGCCATCGAGGTCACTCAGTCAGAGCCCTACAGCGACATCATCGCCACGGCCGGACCAAAATTCCACCTCATTTAGACATTGGAAGAAACAAACACTCTGCTTGCAACAGGCATACTCGTTTTCCTGTTTTTAAATTACTCGACTGTTTGCCTTTTTATTGTGTTTTCCAATAAGCCCAGTTTTTATTTTAAATTTTTTTTTTGTCCTAGGGAAAGGGGTTTCAGAACCTTTAAAAAAACCAAAACATGGTTTTACTGTAATAAATATCGGATCATGCAGTATTCTTGGTTCAAACGGAGTGGAGAATGTTTTACAAGTATATTTATAAAGCAAACCCTTTTTCAGTCATCAATTTGTAAACTTTACTGCATTTTGTTTTCTAAGTTAAATTTCTGTTTTCTCGTTCCCCAAGTTTTGCGTCAGTCCCCATGTTTCAGTTAAAAAATGATTTTTCTGAAAGGCCCAATGTGTCACGTTATCTCTGTAATGACTAGATGTTCTGGAAAGGTACTGTTTTACTGTTCAGAAGTGTAACATTGCCCAACTTCTCTCTGTTGCACTCGTTCTCTTATAAACAAAAGAAAGTGAGTCCCTCATTAATCTGAAAGTCTTATCTGGCATTAAATATCATGATTCAGATGTATAATTAAGGCAGTTTATCAATTAAGGTTTATGTAAATGTTATTTTTTTGTACCTTTTTATGTTTATGCTTATTTGCCTCTTTGCATTATGTAACTAGGTAATGTACTTGTTACAGTTCACCACCCCACCTTTTTAGATTCTGGGTAACTTCTAGTTGTGATACATCTGTAAAGATTTGAAATAAAGTGTTTTAAGTACTTGGTTAAGTCACTGCGTCTTTTTATTTAGACTTGCAATACTTTAGAGATTTTCCTCTTTCATAACAAATGCACACAGTCTTTTCTACCCATGTGAAGATAAGGGTACACAATGTCTTTTGTTTTTGCTTTTGTTACATTTTTAATGTTTCAGATTAACAAACCAATGAGTCATTTTCAAATGGTCTCATTTCTTGGGGCTAGGGAAGCAATCCAAACCACTCTGAACCTGTGAAAAATGTAATTGTTCCTGTAAAATCAACAGTTAGCTGCTTATTCAGCTTCACTAGACACACCCAGGCCTTAATACTTCCACTAAGTCACTTGAATAAAAAGAACACTGAGATCAATCTCATATTTGCCAAATAAACCCCATTAATATCCCCAAGACCTTGGAATTGTGTTTGGTGCATAATCACTTTTTTCTGCTGAGGAAAAACATTTCGAGGCAGAATGTTCCAAGTATTATAACCCCAATGCAAAATGTTTTTTTATTGCAGGTTTATAACTATTTGACTGAGCTAAATTGATTTTAAAGTCATTTATTGATCATCAAGCTTACAAAAAGTGCAATATTTCTCTATCAGTTCAGTCTTAACCTAGTTGTAGTGCATTTTTAAACATCACTGCTTATAACTAGCTGGGTCTCGTCTGTTGTGGAGCTCTTAACATACCAAAAGTGAAATCTATTTTTAAAGAGTTTTGTTACTTCTATTCTTAAATGAGTACGAATCTTTTCAACGGAATTAACTTTTCTCGATGTTTCCACACGGACCAAGGAAGGGAAACGTGCGTCGCCTGAATCTCTCCCCCTTTTCTTTCGCGTGGACCACGATTAATGGCTTCCCGTAAGGAGTCCAGTTCAGCACCCACCCCACCAATGGCCTCTACAGGCGGTACCCTGGACTCTCCTGTCAAACAGATCCAAATTGAGGGACTGGTAAGGACCCGAGTTGCTCCATTTGGACCTTATGCAGACTGTTGGTGTTGTACAGCGACTAAACCGGTGTTAGCTAGAAGCTAAGGTGTTAGCATCATCATGGCGGAGAGATGAACAGTTAGTTACACTTATTAAATTCAACCGTTATTCTTTAACACAATCTGTCTTTTTTTTATTTAGCACATTACATAAAGATATACACCTTGTTTGAGCTGATAGGCATATAATAAAAATATGTTAGCTTCTTCTAGCTTTAGTACTTTACATGAGAGTTTAATTTGGAAACCAGGACCTTCCTGTTTACAATTGCGCCACACTGTAATGATGTGAAGAGAGCTATTCTCAGACTTCGTTTTGGGCAGCAAATGCTAGTGAGTCTGTGTCACTGGTTTAATTTAACATCTTGGTTTTGTTACTGTGTTCTAATGCAGTTCACCTGGTTCCTATGCAGTGATGAAAAGTGTGAACGGGTCATCATTTAGTGCGGCTTTAACAGGCGAGGACAGAATATGGAGAAGCGTTGCTTTGCGTCATTTAAATCCGGCGTCCTAGAAAAACAAAATCAATCTCAAAAATAGCTACCTTTAACAATCAGAGCTGTCTCGAATCTCAAAAATGACAGCACCCCGTGCATATTATCAAACGAAAGTGCTGCTACCTTTGTGCATACGTTGTTCATGGCCATAGTAAAGGAAAAACATCTGTTAGAGAATGGTGACGCGTGTAAAGCGCAAGAATTGCATTACTTTTAGTTTGTGTGTTAAATTTTGAGCACACAAAAACATACAAGCTCGTTTATAAAAACGTGAATTTATAGTTCTGTTACATGGATGTTGCTCAGATGGTAGAACAGATCACCATAAATTGGTGGTGAATCAGGCAGAACATTGTAAATCAGGTCATTGCATGCTGTGTTTGCTTGTTTTGTGTTTTCCATGATGTTTGAAGCCTATATTAAAAAAAGAAGAAGAAAAAGAAATTTGAGCACTGTTATTTTTTTTAATCTGGTAATTAATAGGAATCGTATTGTTTGTAGACTTCAAAAAGGGAATGAGGCAAATTTAAATTCAAGAGAAGTATAGAATTTATCTTTTCTTGAAACATTTGTACACCCTCCAATTCTATTTCTTAATTTGTTGTGATGGATTTTTTTTATGTTTTTTTCTGTAAAATTTGACCTGTTATTTTTTAATGTAAATAGCTATTTTTTTTAGCTTGCATATTTTCAAACTACACATGCATCCGTCATCATTCCAAGACATTCCAATGTCTGATTTTCCTTAAGGTCTGGCAGCCAGTTCTTTTTTAAAAGAACCATTAAAAAACATCTGCAGGATGTTTGATCAAGTTAGTAATTTTGAATCCAACAGAATACAAAAGAAGTCGGACTTTTTTTTAAAATTATTATTATTATTTTTAAAAATTCAACTCAGAAATGTGTTTCAAATGATGTTCTTTAGGTTGATACTTTTATCGACTGGAAGGAATGGTGGAAAACCCATGTTTTGATGTATTTAATGAATGGGTTAAACATTTTTTATCTGACTTGCTGATGAAGGGGAAAGTTTCCCATATTCCGATATCAGATCGATTTGCGTTTTAATCTCTCCCCAGAGATCATCTGAATACTAAACCGGTGCATATTCATCTTTACATTGTGTAGTACCTCTGTGCAAACAGTAGAGGACAAACTTGTCTCATTAGGATTCACTTGGATTCTCCCTCATTTTGGACACTAAACTGGATTTGGACATTAAGCGGCTTATTCTTTATAGGACGCATGCATGCACGATTTGTACACAGCACTTTCTGCCTTCTGCTTGGCTGTCTCTTTAAAGTTGTCCTCATATCACTGGTTGTGCTTTTGCATCTAAATATTTCAGTAAAATATAAAATGTTGGAACTATTTAGATTTCCCCAATTCCCCAATTCCTTTTTTCCCCAATTCCCAGCTAATTTAATCAAGTCACTTTTAAAAACGGGGCAGTTGTAGAGAAGTTTCTTTTTTTTTTTATTTCTTTTTAGGCAAGCTCAAAATAAATTTATGGGATATGGGCGTCGCCTTACTTGAAAGCACTGACATGCAGCAGTTGCCACTGCGTTGCATCATGACCAACCTGTCGGAGGTTTAGCTGCAGAACTTGCACGTTTTTTGCTTTTGAAGATGTTTCAGCGGTCCGTGTCGCTACAGAATTGGATCTCAACAAAGCAACGGGTTTCCATTGAGCAGCCACGGAGATCAAGCAAGTTTTGTGTTTGGAAGAAAAAGCAAGAAACTCTAGAGAGGAGCCGCTTTTCATTCATGGTGACGCACATCGTACGTCAGGCACCTCTCTGTATTATGTGCCGTGAATTAGGAAGAAAGTCAGGGCACACTGTGGGATGTATTTTTAGCAGCATGAATGTGAAAAGCTCTTGGGAGTAATAATAATAAAAAGGGTGGGTAGTGGGGTATTCTCTCAGAAGGAGTTTAATCTTATCGTTCTTTGTGACTCTGCCAGTCTTTTTTTTTTTTAGTTTCAAAGTCTACATAAGAATAAAACAGACACAGTGGCAGAAAACTCCACTCTTCCCCTGAGGCTTTTACACATGCCTCAGGCCCATAAGCCCCGGTCTTGTCAGGAATATGTCACACAATAATGTGACATAGATCACATGCCACGGAGAGAGCAGATCTTTTACTTCCCTTCTTTAAAGCATTTTTTCACAATCTGGCTCACACTTCTGAAATCCTGAATCGATATTTGTGGCTGCTTCCTCTTACTTAGTGGCTGGTTTAAAAGGAAAAAAAAAATCTATCCTGATCTAAGCTATTTAAAAATAAGCTTAAGGGAGAGATCTAGCACTTACTGTGCACCAGTGCAAAAAACACTGATGTACCCCAGCAAAAAAGCCTGTCATAGAAAAGGTAGCTTATTTCAGTAATTCAGTTTAAAAAATGAAACTTAAATTCAGATTCATCACACAGTCTGTAATCATCTGAAATATTTCCACAGACTGTATTAAAAGCCTTCTTTCCCCTCATTGTTCGACCTTTCCTCTTTTAGGTCACTTACAATTACTGAATCATAAATGCCAGCTTAAGGAGTGAGATACTTCTTGATAAATTTTCCTCCTTTTTTTAAATTCAGATTTTCCACAAACTTCTAACAGTTTGTTGAAATTTTGGAAATTTTCAGTTGAAAACCAAAGGGTTTATATCAAAACATGCACTGATATGATCCCATTCCTCACTTATTGAATTGAATATTGAAACGCATTACCGTTCCCGATTATTCAAACTTATTGAAGTGCGCCCACGTTGCCCGCCAAGCGCGGAAAGCAAGCGGCTCTTATCTGAGCGACGCGCGGCGTGTTTGGAATTGCATCCTTCACAAACACAAAGCTTATTTCTAATTTGATTTGCGTGCCTCTGCTAGCCACTTCAAACCAGGTGTCATCTCATTTCCTTCAAGAGTCCCCGCCCGAATTGAAACGAAGTTGCGGCAAACAATCAGCAGAGCGAGCAGGTGCACACTCTACTTCCACATGAATTAAAACACTCCGTTCTCCTCGGACAAACATGCTTGTGTTAAGATCTCTCCAAGTCGGCAGGCGAAAAGATTCTGCGGCCGTCTTCGTCCACGGGTGAACCCAAAAGACGACTCATGCCTCGTTAGAGCGATCTCTCCGTCTACCACAGTACCCTACGTCCAACTACCACACTCGAGGGGTGCACAGAAAATGACTAAACTCATCAAAGGGATTGTTCCTTTTTCTCCTAATTTGTACCCCGTTGTGTCGGGAATATGCACTCTTTTTGTGTGTGTGTGTGTGTGTGTGTGTGAGCCAGAGAAGATTTATGATCAGAATTAAACGTAGCCAACGGGAGATCTGCATCGCGATTGATTTTGCACAATTCAATTTTAAGCTTGTTGATTTATAATATGCCGTCCACACATCAACTTGGGGGAGGAGCGGGGCTCACATGAGGTGAGCTTGCCAGGTTAGCCGCTGGTGAGCTAGATCAATAAATGTTTCTGTAAGAGCGAGGGTAGCGTTAAAAGATGACGCTGAAGAGAGTTTGTGTTGTTTTTTTTCTTTCTTTCTTTTTTTTGTGAGTGTGTGTGCATGGAGGTTTGCACAAACTCAAAGCTTTCTGGGATTAGCTTACAATACCTGATGGCATTTACTCAGCACCAGGAAGCGAAATCCACTGAAGCCCCCCAGCCCCCACCTCCTCTCCTTCCTTCCTCTTCCTTGTACTACGGATGTCTCTCCAGTCACACACACACACACACACACACACACACACACACACACACACACACACACACACACACACCTCCACCCCCCACTGGCTTTTGAAGCATTTCTGTGGACTCAGGAATTTCTCCCAACTTGAACGCGGCTCCCTTTGTTTGACCTTATTGCAGATGTTTTCAGTTGATTGTTGTCCGCCCTCCCAATCTGTTCCCAGAAGGATGCCTTTTAAGTGCGCGATGGAGAGATTGCCAACAGCTAAGATAGCTGAAAGCATTTCTGCTCTCACTGATGGGATGAAAAGCTGGAAAAGATATTAGACGGCCAAAAAATGGAGCCAAGGCCTGAACAGGTGCGTGAGGGAGAAGGTGATCCTCGCCTCCTCGGCTGTTGCCACACCTGTCTGACACAGAGCCGCGTCCCTCTTCCTCCCCAACCTCCTGGTTTTGTTTTCACTCTTGATTCTCCCCACTTCAACCTACTGCTCAGATCCTCCTCCTCTCCTCACACTCTCGCTCAAAAAAAAAAAAAAAAAAAAAAAGCGAGTTCAGGGATCCTGGCTGGTAGGGAATGAGATTTGTTTTTCTCTCTGCTCCACCTCATATCGTTGCGTTCCTCACTGCCCCCAGCTCTTAACTTGTTGCATGACAAGTCCGGCGCTCGGCGAAAATAAATCATCTCCCAGGACGGGCCCACATCATGTGTGTGTGGGTGTGTGTGAGTGGCGCGGAGGCCGATGTGACCAGGAAGGGCTCCCTCATAGTGGTGTTGGTTGTTTTGTTGTGATCATGGGTGCAGAACTGCCACCCCTGCTCCTGTGTAGATGTGTATGTGTGTATTATTAATGCCTCTGGCTGTGACCTGCCCACACTCTTATCAGTGTGATTTATGCTCTCCCTGTCTACGCTGTGCTTTTCAGCTTCTTTTTTTTCTCAAACCATTTTCTGTTCATGTAGACGGGTTGCATGACTTCTTTTCCGTTTTCCCAGATGCCTCTATGTTCTTTAATTGGTTGCCGTAGTTTTTGTGGGCTTGTTTGTATGGGAAAAAGGACACCATTATTGCCATTAGTGACACTGATTTAGAGGCTAAACAAGCCTTCTAAATCCTACAGAGAGCACTTTTGTCTAGCTTTAATAGTTAACTCCATTAATTTTATACATATATGAAGTATTAGGGCCTTTAGTATCACAATATATGCTCAAAAAGCTCTAAATAAACATTTAATGCTCCCCCCGCCCTCCTAAAGATGTAGATGTAGACCATTTCCTCCTCAAGTGGTGCTGAATACCAGCTGGCCTTTTATGCTTGTTCATGTTGGATGCACAGGAATGGAGTTTGCAGGTGGTGCTTCCTACTTCACCACCCAACCCATCTGTGATTGCCGGAGTAATGTGTCCCAGAATCTCCCCTTCAAGTACCAAGGGTGAAATTAGACAGTTTTCTGCAAGCTATTGAGGACTTTTCATACTTTGAGATGTGGCAATTACAATATCAGTGCATATATAATATGTAAAATATGTATATTGCAAGTGGTGGGCACATCTAACTTTAGCAGTGCTAACTCTAAAGACCTAATCCAAAACAATAGTTCTGCTAGCATTAAGGCAGCATGGTATTTAGCTGAAACTAAACCTAAAGCGCTAACTTCAATTCAAATTATATCTGCCCTCTAAAAACTATAATCCTTAAGCACCGGATTAATTTCGAGATTATATCTTGTATTATAGGTAATGCCTTTAGATATTTTATTTTTGTGCTTTAATTTTTTTCCTGTATGTTTTTTTGTTTGTTTGTTTGTTTGAAATAAAGTTATGGGGGGAGAGGAAACTGAACTGCACTAAACAGTCTTTAGCCACTTCAAAATAAGAGCCCAAATATAAACATGTTGACAGTCAATAACCAAAACTTCAAAACAAGATGTTGAACTTTATTCAACTGAAAGTTTACTACACAGCCAAGTAAAGTCTGGAAATTTTTTTTTCCTGGAAAAATGACCTTGCGGGAAGCAAAGCGCGCTGAACATTTTAAACGTTAGCAAAAACGCTGAACATGCTAAGCCCTGTTAGCATGTTTGTGGATTAGTGGAAATGTGCTCACCACTGTCTGTTACTATGACGCTTAATTTAGCAAAAAATTGTTTTTAAGGATGATGAGTTAATTCATTAAGAAAAAACTAACTAAGCACATGTCAATAAAACCTTGATGTTAAATTGGAATAATTGATCTCAATGCTGGTAATTTAGAAGATAAAGCGGTGGAAATGCCTACTGGGTAAACTTGAAAAAGGTATACCCAACTTTTGTCAAGAAAACCTTGTGGGAAATATTAGTTCTGAAACTGGATGTCTTTTTTGGGGGTAAGAGGGTATTAATGGACCTGTGAGGCAGCAAGAACTGATTGTGTTTTGGTGTCACAGCAGGTCAACCATCTGCTGTATTTTGGAATCTGTTTACCTTTCTTCTACATTCAAGCTTCATAAACTCTGCTTGCAGCACCGTTCTTTTTCGGTCTCTGCTCCATTTAAGTTGATGCAGGGAGTTTATTTGTATTTCAAGTCTTTTGTAGTTGCTTGGTGATTTTATTGGATCCTAAATCCAAATGAATTCTCTTATTTGCAAATAAATGCAGATTTTTTTTCCTTTTCCTAATTCAAAGTCCAAAGAAGAAACACACAAGCTAAAATGCATAAAAACTTGTGAGCTGGATTACTCAGTTAAATGCTGTAGTTTTGGCGATATATTGTGTATGCATGGGGCCTAATCTATTGTTACAGAAACCCAAATTGCACAGTCTTATTTTAACTGGATAATTTTTGCTCCTCACCGTTTTGATAGATTTGCTTCGGTTCGGGTTCTCAGAAGTATTGGAAATGTTTTAGTTTTGAATAACAGACAACAGACCAGGTATATCAGGGTTCACCGTCTCTGCTCCTTTGGCCGCTCTGTTTCTGTCGTTTCCCTCGCTCCAGCTCACCTTCTGCTAATGATTGATTTGCCTCCTCACTCTGTCGTCAGGTTCAACAGAGACTTGCTAACGACCCATTCGTTTCAATCAGGTGCGTTAAAGCGGAATCTCAAGATGGAGGCCAACAAAGATCAGGAAGTTCTTTCGACCAGTTTTGGTCAGATGCTGCTTTTCTGTGTTGCTCTCAGTTCTTCGGCTCGAACAAGATGTGATGTAGCCGCAAACTTGGGTGGGATTTTAAGTGATGGATCAACATAAAAAGTGTAATTTAAAAGAAGGGAAACGGATTCTTTTTTTTAAATTTTGGTTTTTAATCTAAAAGATGTTCCGGTAGAAAAGCAATTTCTACAAAACGATACTGATTTAGGAGTGTCAGGGTAAAATAGGTTGGGGTAGTTCTTTTGTTGTAAAAATCTAAGCATGCCAGATAAATATGTTGATTCAAAACCGGAATTTTGAAACTCTCATCACGACCGTGGCATTGCTGATAAAACCTTAGTCTTGTAGTAAGTCTGATGTGGTTAAGTGCTTCCTAATATAGACTTCAGAGGAAATGATCAGGTTGTTGGTTTATCTGGGACGCCATCGGGAGAAACCACGTTTCTGAACTTTTTAGGCGTCATGTTGCGTTTGCTGCAAATTCCCGACATGTTTGTCACATTTAGACAGAGTAAAATGCTTTCTTTGTTCTAAAAGGCTTGTGTACAAGGATACCCACGTTGCTTATTAACATTTTATAATAGTCTGAATGGAGTGGTGGGACATTATTCTTCATGTTTTCAGTATTTAAATTTTCCAACGTGCTGGATGAAAATATTCCTTTTAGAAATGCTGCGTGTGTCTGTGTTTTAAGGAACTCCTAACATGATCCTTAATGAAAAATTAATTACTTTCTCTGAGCAACACATTATTTAACTAGGTCATTTGTTTAATATCTACTTTTCACAGAACAGCTAACTATATTCAAAGGTCACAGAGCTCTTGTCTGTATTGTCCTTTTATATGGTAATGAAAAAGGCTTAATTTGTTTGCACTGCAGCTCTTCTGCAGAAGATCAGGAAGAAATGGAAACGTTTCAGCTTCTGAAAAAGGACAGTAATGCTCTTAAATCACACTAATCAGGGCAAATCTACCTGACAAGCAGAGACGTATTTAAACCTGATGACATAAATCGGTGGATAATACAGTAGAAACAGGAGGAAATGAAACTCCAGGTCAGGATTTCAAATGAAATTTCTTGCTGGGGAATAAAAGAGACCTCAGTAACTCGCCTTTTCAGTTATTTCCACTTGCTCTAGTTAAATAGTTTGAGTGATGTTTGCCTTTTTCGTTTTCTTCTTCTTTCCCTCTGCTTTCGCAGGTGGTGCTGAAGATTATTAAGCACTACCAGGAAGAGGGCCAGGGCAGCGAGGTGGTTCAGGGCGTCCTGCTGGGCCTGGTGGTCGACGACCGGCTGGAGATCACTAACTGCTTCCCCTTCCCGCAGCACACCGAGGACGACGCCGACTTTGATGAAGGTAACCGAAAGTGATGAGCTCAGAGGCTGAAAGCGAGCGCCAGCTCCGCGAGGAAGTGCAGCTGAGTTGCCGTGGCCGCGCGATCCGCCCGCAACAGTCGACGACAAATTTATGCGATCATCATATTTGAACGCTCCAGTAACATTTCACCACTTCCTTGTTCCACTCATTACCGATAACAGCGCCTTTGTCATTTAAATTCCACCGTGCAGCGGTTATAAATCGCAAATTGGGATGATTAGGTTTTTAATTAGCTCCGAAGTTCTCTGGTTGATATACCAGATGGCGGCAGGAGCGTTAATTTGACACGTTTCTGTGGAAAATACGGTTTTATTTTTGGACTTGGAATAGTTTACTTTATCTGATCACGGTGAGCGACGGGCGGGTCAAAACATTTATCGACTTTGAATCTCATTGTTGGCTCACAAAACGGAGCGAGAGTTGCTCGACATAAGTTTTCACTTCACAGTGATTCTCAGCTGAGGATTAGCTCTTCTGTTCTTTAGCGCTAAACTAGTTAAGAGTCGGACTATGAGGGGTAGAGGTAAAAATATTTCACCGTGATGAATATGTTTTGATTTTGTCTTGCAAAAGTATTCACGTCTGTTGAACTTTGTCCAATTTGACTAAATCAGAAGCCGTACGTTGAATTTCCGCTTGGATTTGAAGTGATAGAGCAACGCAAGATATGTAATTGTGAAGTGGAAGGGAAATCAGCTTGATTTCACCTCTAAAATATGCAGTACTCGAGTCTCTGAGATCTGATTCCGGACAATTCTCGACACCTTTTCACTTCTTCCCCATCTGCAAACATCAATCCTCCCCCCCCCCAACCTCCTTCCTCCATGCCCTCTGACCTCTGCCAGATCCTTACTCCTCTCAGTTCCCAGTTAGGCTCAACACATCCCGCTGCAAGCTGGTCTGAGGGAGGCGAGCAGCTGCAGGGAAAGGCGGACAGGGAGGAGAGTCTAAGAGGCCTCGGTTGCTAATGAGCAGCTGCCAAAAACCCAGGAAGGATACACCTTCACCACTGGTAGCTAAAGGTCATTAGTGTAAGGAACGCCGGCCCACTATGTGTTTCTGAATCGCTGGGAGCCAAAGCTTGTTGGGATGTTGACTTTTGAAGGGCCAGGTTTCCCATCTGCCACTCTTAAGTTAACAAGGGCTTCAGCGACAGCGGCCTCGCTGCGATTCCTGGCAGACTCACAGAGCCGGGACAGAATTCCTCCCAACAGGGATCCCGATCCATCTGCAAAAGGTGACAGGCTCCAGGTGATCTGACAGCGCGGCACCAAATTCACAATGTTTCTCTAGTTCCTGCCAACTTTTGCTCTCCTAACTGAGAGCGTGCCGTCGGATATTAGATCACACCACGAACTGCAGGTTCCTTGTCTTCCAGCATCTCTCCACTCTGTGATGCTGGGATTCTAAATCAAAGCCAGAGACAGCGACAGAAGTAAAAACAGTTGATCAGCATCATCACAGTAAATTGATTTTATGTCTGTACATAAGGTAATTTTGTTCCTGTGCTTCAGTCTGAATTATCTGCCCACGCAAACAGCTGACCAGCTGGGCCAGTCGGCTGCCTGCGCCGCGTGTTCTGCAGCGGCTAATTGTTTGTGTTTCATCTGCGCTGCCGTTGGAGTGGGTCGCCTCGAAACCTCTGCACACCTGCAGCACAAGCCAGAGCTGAAGTGTTATACTCCAAGCCGAAACTGGCGTTGCATAATCATACTGACGAAAACATTTATGATTTTTCTGCAACAAGAGCTGAGTTAACAATAAGGTTAGCTTGAACATTCTCTAAAATGTTTATAATGTTGAGTAATATTTGAGTCTACAGATATTTGGCCTTTGCAAGTCGACTTTGGAATCTACCTTTCAACCTTCCAAGAAGCTCGTTCGGATGTGTTTGCTCAGTTTATATCTGCTAAGAGATGTTCATAATCAGTTTGTTAAACCAAAGTCGTTTTGCAAACTGAAGCATTTTGGCACATTATGCTGCAAAGAGATTCACAAAAATAGTCTGCTGTTGGCAGTCAGTCACTGATGGCTTCATAAATAAATGAATAACAATATCTGCTCTCAGTCAGGTTATTTGGATTTAAAGATCTGTTGAAATTTCCTGTTCTGTTGTTTCTTTTTTCCCTGGTTTTGTAAATGAATTGAGAAAAAATAAAAATCACACCAACAGAGACTACAGAACAGTGAACGCTGCTCTTCAGACTTTGGGACCAATTTTTCCAGTCCAAAACTTGAATCTGGAACATAACAGTATTTAAAAACAAAACAAAAAAACTGTTCTTGTCAACACTTACTTATGGGACTCTATTGTTGGTAAAATATCGTAGCGTTTCCACATCCAGCAACAAACACCCACCTAGCAGCTCAGCTTCCAGTCATTAAATATTTATGAGTGGAGGTGACTCTGAAATCAGAAGTAACTTCTACTACTTTAGCAAAGCAGAGCCGACATATATTGCTGGTGGTCTTTAAAATAGTTCTTAATGTTTATTAGTGATTATAACCGTTAGCATTGTTAGCGTTAGCAGGGATCCATCTTTGTTTATTCTAAATTTACTAGGAATACCTCCTGTCAGGTTCTATATACCAAGCTTCGGAAATGGCCAAATCCGTTTTGTCCCTTTGCAGGTTAAAGGTCCTCCAGTTTTCTTTCCCGATTTTTCGTGGAGCCCCATCTTGTTCCTCTGTAGAGCTGCGGAGTTGTTTCCTCAGTTACAGCTACCACTTCTTCTGTGCTCTTTGTTTACTGAAGCTGCTCTGCAAACATCAGTCTTGTATTTTCTCCTTTCCTGCACTAAAATGTCTCCAAAGAAGATCTGTAACGATCTAATGCCTGCAAAGTGAGTTTAAGCAATGTAGTGATGCAAAGGAAACGAAAGCATCAGGAAAATTTGGTTGATTAGTAATCACTCATTATTGCAGTATTCAGCAATTGCAATTTTTTCCATGATTGATTACACGCGTTCCTGATATCTTTCAGCCCTATTTTTTAAAATTTATTTTAAGCATCTTGGATCATAATGCTGGTACTTCGATGACAAAAATGACTGTTGTCAGAGTGGATTTGTATACATGTGTTGCAATAAATCCACTATATTAGTTTTGGCTGCCTTGTTGCCTCAAACCCACAGATTCTGGGTTAACTGGCTTAGCAAAAGGTTTAAATGTTTTGGCCTTTTGTTGACACATGGCCTTTGTAGCTCATCATTCCTCAGTGTGAGATGAGGGATCGGCGTGTTGCTGTCGAAGAAGCGACACGAGCCAAATTTACCTGAACCTCTCAGGCTGCTGAAACGGAAGCGAAAAAGGAACATTTTCGAAGTTTTTGTTGCACAGAATGGTAGAAATTGCCAAGGAAGCATGTTTGTTCCTGTTCGGGCTTCTCCGGCGAGCGTCTCCGCATTTCTGTTTTTCTTCTTCTTTGCTGTTCCAGATTCCAGAGTTCACGTACAGTGTGAGCAGTCAGGTCGTACAGTCTGCGAACGTGATGTGTGAGCCGTAAATTATTGAACCCTGAGATGCAGGTGTACGGTTTGAGCTGGAGCTGAATGCAACTTCTGAAAGTATTTTGCAGTTTCTGTTCAGACTTTGTTAATAACATATTCAGACAGAAAAACATTAAAAAACTACATTTCAAAATTTCACTGTCAAGCAGAGCACTACATTGAATTACAGTTGTCATAGCAATATGAACAACTACAACATGGCAATTGGTAGGTCTGCTTGGATGTGATATTTGGTGTTTTTTCTAATATTTTTCAGCTCTATTTCACTTCATCCTCTTGGGTTCTAGTCAAGTTTATTAGCATAGCACATTTAAGCAACAAGGTAGTTCAAAAACATCATACAGTAACTAGCCCTGATTTAAAGGAACCCAGTGTTATGACATGATTTTTGCTCTTCATGCTGTGTTGAATTAAGTCTCTCAAAACATGCTCCTGTCTAGAGGCTCAGAGCTGACCACAGGCGAACAATCGCACTAGTACCGGTCTTAGCGGATGGAAACAGAAAAAAAAAGCAGTAAGTTTTGAAATGTTGCAAACAATGAAAAATTAAACCTCTATATCTTTAGTTGCATGCACGCCACCACACTCTGGGGTCCTGTTGCAGCGAAAAAGTGCTTTGTGATGTGTTTCTTATACAGCTGTTGGCCTCTCTTGTAGTATCTGAGACATTGGAAGGATGGATCTGATGAGTAGGAGATCTGCTCTGACAGAAGATCTTCTAAGCCTTCCCGAGGGAAACATCAGTGATCCTCTCTACTGGTCGTTTTGAAGTTTATCAAGCAGAGCCTCCTTACGGTTCATTATCCTAACCTTCCTCTGCCAGCCCGGGTGTTTCTAGGGGAAGCTTTAAACTGCTGCATTGTGAGCCTCCCACTGGAATCGCAGGAGGTGAATGATATCTTTCTGTTGCTGCAGCTCTGCCTGTATCAACTCTGATGCCTACTGAGTTAATCATTAACCTCTGGATGCAGAAAGTTTCGGCTGAGCAGCTGACACTCTTCTAGGTGGCAGCATCATGTTCCCTGGATAGTGTTTGCCTCCGCTTGTCTCTCTGCTGGGATCAGGGTGTGTGTGGGTGTGTGTAAATCTGAATCACCTCACTGACTCACCGTCGCTCCTGCTGCTTGTCTCCAAAAGGAACGATGGTTTGGGTTGACAACCTTTACGACTGATGTATATATATATTTTTTAATCCATCAATTTCCGTGTTTGCAAGCAAGCTCGTTTCTGTGTGTGTGTGTGTGTGTGCATGTGCTATGCCGCCGACTCATCAACAGGTGCCAGTGTGGAGCCACGCTCACGGGGCAGCCGGCGGCAGCAAGTGTGACCAAAATGAGTGAAGAGCTAGAAGGAGAACCAGTAATCACTCGCACGCAGCAGAATGAGCCTCGGATGAAAGAAAACAATGAGGAAGAAAGAATAATAAAGAACCTTGGCTTGGACACCAGTCGTCCTTTCTGCCGTGCCTTTGCCCACCCCGTCCCTCCGTCATCGACTAAACGTACGGAGAGGGAGATGTGTGCAACTCCAGCCGGTGACTCCCGAGGCATTTTGAGCAACAGAGGCACACGAGGAGCATGCTAATAAAATACGTGCTCCGCGTCTTTTTTGTTGCAGCATCGGTGACGAAGCATTACAAAGAAGCTGCATCCTGGAACAGAGAGATTATTAAGGATGTTGGCATGAATGAAGCTGTGGAAGGTAGTCATTTTAATATCCCCACCACCCCTGAGAGACTTGCAGTAAAAACAACTTGGTTTCTGTGGGTTTTTTTTATTCTGCAGCTGCAATAAAAATGTTAACTTAAATCAATTGCAAATGGGATTTAAATAAATAAATAAAATGCCAGAAATTTGTTCCAAAACATTCAGCTTCTTAAGTGAAGCTGGGTAGCTTAAGCTTGGCGTTTTATCCGTATCGCTCTTGTCAGCTCAGTCTGTTTTCTTTAGCCTCAACTGGTCCAGTATTCATATTTTTTTTTCTTTCTTTTTTTTAAAGAAGTGTTGCAGACATTTTTCTTGTCATCATTTCATGTCCTGCCATGGGCTTTATGTTTTCATGAGTATAATGGCAGCTGCTCACACCTTTGGGTTTTTACAATTGGATTTTACACTCGGGAGAAGTGAAGTGGATAAAAGTAAAATACTGAAGAGGAGGACATTGGCTAGCTGGCCAGGGAATCTGAAATAAAGTGTATGCCAGGGACACTGGATGGACTTAAAGCTAAATATTGTAAAAGTTGATTTGTTTCTTATACCAAAGCTTCAGTGATTTGATTGGATATAGAGTTTGGAGCCTGATTCTGAGTTTCTTTGGACTCGCTGGACAGACTTGGTTTTAATACAGCGTGCCGTATTTTTCCTCTCCTTCACGTAAATGAAAGTCACTTCATAAAATTAGCCAGAAATGAGCCCTCATTTCTCCTCCTCCTGGCTTTCACTGTTTAAGGGGACAAACTTCATCAATGGCAGATCTAATGAGGTGTGACTCGGCACACATAATTATCATATGTTATTCCTTGAGTGAGTTATTGACAGGCCAGAATAAAATTAGGTTACTGTAAGGCTTACTTTGTCTCAGTAATCTGCTAAAGATTGATTTTCACATAAAGCAGATTTACTCAGTAAGGCTGCTGTGCAACCATCTGTTGTTAAAATAACTCTAACAAGGTAAAATATGTTTCTCCTTAGCTCTCTGTCTGCTTTTGGAAGCAAACTCATTATTTACTTTTATTTATTTATTTTCCCATCGAGATCAGCATTTGCCTCCCACACTGTGCATGGCTTTATCTTTAGGCATTTCAAGATTTGATTCCATTTGGATCAAGAAGCTCATGATCAGTCTATAAATTGATCATTAAATATAATATAGCGACCCTCCTACACAAACACACACACACACACACACACAAAGTCTTATTGTTCTTCTACTACATTCTCTAATTTATTTTTTCATCGTTGCGACTCTTATTCACTCCTGTTGTTTGAAGCCTGCTACATGCTAGCTCCCACTGGTCAGATAGTGAGCATCAGATTTGTAGACAGAAGTCTCCATGTGTATCTTACCTTTAGATTTCAATAACGCTGATGGTTTTCTCAAATGCAGCATGCAGGTTAGGAGAGCCAATGCTAAAAAAACAGGACGTTTTCTGTTATCCGATGAAGTCTTGGCCTATTGGGTAAAGCTAAAAAGGACAGCTAGCCTAACTGTAGATAAATAAATAAGTAAAGTTCACTTTTTAAATAACTACTTACTTCCTTACAGCCTGCGCCTTAAGAATAGCTAACATCTTTATTATTATTCACTCGGTAAGCTCTTCCACATGGTGTTGTTGTGTGGGAGTTACATGTATGGTGCATTAACTGACTAGAAAAGGATTGGATTTCTGAGTTCTTTCTGGGGGAAATTAATCAAGACTAGTGAAAAAATGCTTGAACCAGGTGATATTGTTCAAACCAATTCTAATATCTCTGCTAAGGAAAATGTAAAGTAATATAAAATACATCTCCTACATTTCATTTTAACAAATGCCAAAAAAAGTGCTTCATTATACTGAGCTGAAATCATAAAATATAGTTAATATCGGGTGGTAAGAAAAAAAAAAGATTTTTTACTACATCATAAATATAAATATCTGATTCCCACCATCTGTGTGTCAGATGCATATTTAAAGCGTCTTTAGGTAAACTGTGTAAATTGCTCAATCGTGGCGTCCCAGATAAAAACGCGTTAAAGCCTCGCAGGACTAATATTATGGATGTATCAAACTGACAAGGTGCTGTCATTTTCTTCAGTCTGTAAGGGGGTCACTTTATCAAACCAATTCTTCCTCCTCCCATTCATCTGCAGGAGGAGGCCTCCTGCAGACAGGGTGAAATGAGACCTCTCTCCTTTTTTTTCCACACCTTTCATCTATAACTGCTCTAACCCCCCCTCCCCCCCTTTTTTTTTTTCCACTTTCCAGACTCGCCACATGTAAGCGGTGCCTCTGCTCTTCAATTCTATTTCCCTTTTCCTTCTCTGAAATCACAGGCTCACCTTCTACCTTGTGTGTTACCAAATCCTCCATCCATTTCTCCCGCCCCCCTGAGGAGTAATTATTTATCTACTGTTGGAGAGAAAAATGGAAGCGCCCAACAAATGTCCTGTTGGGATAATCATATCCCAGAAATGGATCATTTTGTTTTCTGGAAGTCATTTGTTTCAGTGGTCTTGTTTGTTTAGTTTTTTTTCTTCCTCTTTGGGAAGCCCGATAGTCCCGCCGCCAAGGATACAATTATTTGGAGTGTTTGTTTGTCTGATTAGAAGAATCCCCCTCTAATGACAAATATGGTACGAGCGTCAAACTTTGCTAACAGACTGGCTCTTGGTGCCCATAATATCATTGCATGTTGTACATTTTTCATCTGTGTGCTATCCATTTCATGTTTTCCCTCTCCAAAGTTAGCTGCCAGCCCCCTTCCTTCTGCTTGTTCTTCTGCCTCAAGCCAAGCTACAAGCTTTCTGTCCAACGCAGGTGCTGCTAGCAGCCAAATTCTCTGTCCAGCTTCAAGTCACGCTTCTCATTGGTCAAGAAGATGGGAGCAGTTGTCAGGCTGGCGAAACAATCAGGTTTCGTCCAGACTTGTTTTGCAGCGAGCGCGCCGCGTCCGTAATTAGACATGTGTTTTTGTAGAAAAGGCGGTTCAGACAACACCTAATGGTCTTCTTTTCTCCAAAGAGCATTTAAGTTGGATGTTTGACTGTCGGGTAGCTACTCTAGTTCTAGCAAGATGGATAATAAAAAAAAAACGAAAAAAAAAGAAGAAGGCAAGCTGCCCTCTTCATGTGTAAACAACCTGCAGTCATTAATGAACTAGATTTTGATGATTGGCACCCTCGTCTCAGTTTGGTGTTTGTTGTTTATGTCACTCTGTTGCCTCAGATTAAATTCTCCGCAAACCAATTAACCACATAGTTTCAACTTAGAATTTTTAAGGTGTGATTTATTTATTTTTTTCTAAAGAAAGACATTTGATCCTGCAAGAGATATCTGCAAAAACTCAATTCATGGAAGAGTACTATCACATATTTCTCCTGATTTCATAAAACAAATCTCCAGCAAGAATCACAGAATATATTATTGTCAGTACTTTTATTTACTTGTAAGTCCTTAAACACGTTCACATGGCACATTACAACCACAAAGCTGGGTTAGTTTAAAAAAAACGATAGCGGTTTTCCATAAACCATGTAGGAGACAAACATGTAAAATTGCTGTTTTCAAAACTCACTTCAAATTTATTCACAGCTGTCAGTCATAGTTTAAAACATAAAATCCCAATAAAAAATGTGTGGTTTCTGATCATCCTAAATATGACAAAATTGTGGTGACATTGGATTTCTCAGTTACTAGCTGAAATAAAAATTTAATAATAATATAAAACAAAAAACAAAAATGAGATCTGCTCCAGGGATTTCTAGGAAGGTAGAAAAGCCTCAGTAGATTACTGTATAAAGATTTGAAAATGACAAAGCAGCTGCTGATTTACTGCAGTATACTCAATATTATTGGTTCTGTAATTTGTGTTGGCAAAGCAGAAGCAATTGATGTCTAATTTATACTGGAGCTCAGTGATGGCTGTTCTCCTCAAGACAGTTGCGAATAGTTTCTCTGCCTCCTGGTCTTTGTTATTGTGCATATTGTGTTTTTCTGATTTGCATTTCACTTGTGTAGGGCTGCACAACACATTGAATAGCAGCTGTCATTGTAAAATCAGCGTGTGATGGCATAATTTTGAAAAGGATTTAGCTTAAACTCAGTATGTTATACAGCATTGAAATCCCATGCATTCAGACTCTGGACAGCAGACATTCATTTAGCTTTCCTGTTTGACGCTCATTGCCATGAATGCCCACTCCCAGCTTAGATGATAGTTGCTGAAATAGTCAAACTCTCATGCACAACTTTTATGTAGGCAAATTCAATTTGACTTTGTTTAAATTGGGGATGTCATAATTACTATTTTTCTGTTGTTGTTTCAGTCATTACAGTCCCAGTCGGATAATTCTTCAGAATCAGTGCCACATATATGTTAGAAAATTCATTTGCTTTAAAGTGCAGTAAAATAACATTCTACCTTACACCAGTATGTGGTCTACTTTAAGATTTTGACTCTGTTCCAGCTTCAGGAGCTTCTCTTCATGACAGTGACAGATACTTTATCCAGCGGGTAATTCTGCTGAGCAGCCTTATGTTTGTACAGATGCTTCCGACTCAACACCTGCTGCAGTGTTCAGAAACCCCCCCGTTCACCTTGTTTCTGCTGGCCGGGTTTTTATGTGGTGGAGTTTGCCAAAGTGCTGGGTTAACGTTAACAATTTTTTAATTTTACTTGTTTACAATTTGGCTTGGAACTTTTTTACGGCAGGTGGAAACTTCCTCATCTGTCAGCAAAACCTGCTTTAAAATGTATTCACGGACTCCATAAACTTGGATTTGAACATCTTACTACTTAATGGCTAGTCTTTCGGCTTCTCTTGGCACAGCTCTCATCTGCATTACCAGCGATCTTTTAATATATAGAGAAGGTCACATGACATGCAGGAGTTTGCAGCGGCAAGAACAATCTCTCTTTTAATGTGAACACATTTATATTTTTAGGGAAAAGTCAAATTTGTTAGATCATCAAAATAGCCTGCACAGCTAAAGATGTAGAAGTCAAACAAGCAGACATGGGACAACCAATTTTCTTTCACAATTTTTGATCTATAAGCACATGAATCAACAGGATGATTCACTTTCTTGGATTTAATAAAAAAAAAATCATAAACAGCATAAATCCCTTAAGTCTTGACCATTTCATGAAATTCCTCAACTTTCCATTTTTGCTTCTAAATCAAGAGTTCTGTGTCCATCTGAGATACTATTGTTTTGTTGTAAAACAATCAGAATATGTCAAATTGATGCAAAAAGTATTTTCATGAAAACAAACACTTTGTAATTCACATTTTGTATTGTAAGAGAATTGTAATTGGTGGGTTATATTATCGCCCTAATTAAAAATAGGCTGCATCAACTATCTGTGCTAAGGGGCTAAATTCAATGCAGTTGCAGTCTGGCACAAACGGGTCCCCTTGCCTTACTTTGGAAGCCGCGTGTTTTACATAATTCAGAGTACCTGATACTTCTTTAAACTCCTTCCTGATGACCAGTCTCACGGGGCATGATTACAAACTCAGCAGTAGATGGGCACGATCAAAGTAAAATGTTCTTTTTAACCCGACAGTGAATCAATAATTGATTATGGTATTAAAGACTCAGAAGGCTATGCCAAAATTAAAAATGTTAACTGGATAGTACTTGAATTCCTTAAAATAAAAAAATTTCATAAACCACAACCACAAGGCAGCACGGGTGAGAAGACAATCAGAACTCATTTTGTCCAATTATATCAATGTTTTCCTCTACTAAGGTCTGCAAGGTTAGCCCTTGGTTTTTCTCAGCTGTCATTGGTGGCAGCCGCGTTCATGGCGGGTTAATTAAAGTCAGGGGGATTAAAACCTTTCCTGCCATGAGCCCTCCACTCTCTCCCCCAGCCCCCACCATCTCAAACACTTCTCAGTATGCAACGAAGCACGTCTGTATGTGGTGTCTGAAAAGTTGGAGGACTATCATTCTGATAAGGTCTGTCTTGGGGGTGAGCCCTTCAATAGATCATTCTACCTGCCCCAAATGGGGAATTGATTTCCTCCGTTTCTGCCCGCCCTCCCTCACAGTGGCTAATTAGAAATCACTCAAAGCCCACCTTTAAGGGAAATGCACATGCATTAAAGTTGCACTATCACGCTTCAGGGGGATTTTGTTGTTGTTTTTCTTAGTGGGAACCTGGGTCTGCTCCAGATCTACCAAAAAAAAAAAAAAAAACCATTCCTGTCAGCAAATACTTTCTTCCTTCAGTTTAAAGTGTGGTTCTGTTTGACTGTTATGTAAATCTGGCCGAGCCATACCTCCACCCGCTCCTCAACGCTACCTGGTGTTATAAATCAGGAGTGCGAGTCCCCCGAGCGCAGTCGTCATCAGCACCGGGTCCACTGTTTTATTCATTTGCTCCCTCATCTCATCACAATGCTGCCCCACATTAAATTTAGTATGTGGAGTGGGGCATATGGAGGGGGGGGGTTAGAAAGCATTATCTAGGTGGGCTGTGGGGAGTTAGAGGGGGTTGCAGGAAAGGAAGAGAGGAGAATGTAACAAGGATGTGAAAAATAGGGGAGAGAGAGACTTCAAGATGGGAAGAGTGATGGGTGAAGGGATGGTAAAGAGAGAAAGTTATGAGGGTGAGTAAGAATGATGGAGAGTCTGGATTGGAGAGAATGGCCAGCTAAGGTTGATCAGTGGGTGTAAAACATGGACATGGCAATTAGAAAAAAGATGGTCGAGGAATAATCATGACTTAAGTTAGAGGAATAAACAAATCCCCACCTCTAAAAGGACACAATGGGAAACTAGTGGAGCAGGAGGTAGCCTTTTTTTCTACCCTTATGTTTCTGTCTGCCAGCATTTTTTTAAATTATTGAACAGTTTTAATGCTAATCCAACCCCTGGGTGTTAAGCAACATCGTTTGGCCCGAACATTTATAAGGCTTTGACCTGAGATGTCTGCATATTTGAAGCGCATCCTTTTCACCGCTGCTCAGTCGAGCCACGCTATTCACAGGTGGGCCATTGTTTACTCATGCGAGTCTGACGGCTGCACACAGTTGTAGACGCATGGGATTTTGTCGGGACAAATTATGTGGGTCTTGCAGCAATTAATTGTTCTGCCCAGATAGTCCTGATTGGGGGAGGTTAGAGTACAAACACCTGTATATGTGTTCTAAATATGTGGGAATACAGGGCAGTTTTGGGATGGAACGTCACAGAACATGGCCATTCTTTGTAAATATACAGAACTTTACTCCTTAAGTAAAGATGCACTACTGTGTTCCTCAACAAGCCCTAAACTGGGATTATGTCACAGCTGTTGCACCCAAAAACAAAAAATATATTCACAACTTGGACATTTATAGCATTCACAGATGTGGAAGAAAGGTACATTTTTTTTGTCTTGAGCTTTTCTTTGTTGATTTAGCAGGATCATGGTTTGACCTTTATCTTGCTGAAAGGCCCTCTGAGGGTCCATTTTCACTTTTGTGGCTGTGAACAAGGTTTGGATTTTAAAATCTTCTTCATTTTGGAGAAATAGCCCACATAATGAACTTGGCAGATGTGCAGTTTCACCAGATGTTTGCCAGTCGCTGCTGGCTGATCTGATGGAGCTGAATGATGGATTCACATTGGACGGATCTGCACCAGTGTCTTGCACAGCTGAATGGGTGCTACTGGAGATTCAAAGGTTTCTCAAACATGCATGACAGAATCAAAGCACCACCAACGCTCTAGGTATGTTTTTGTTGAGGGAATAACATTGGAACATGATGCAAAGCTCAAAAACAGTCGATTTTAGATAATGCTGCTCCTTTAAAAAAGAAAATTTGTTAATTTACTATATTTTTGTAATGTTCAAAGAGGAGTTTAAGTATTGCACCTTTTCTGTCTTAATGTAAACTGTCCTCTGTTAAAGTTGAGTGCAGTAGATCAGCTGTAGATTAAATTCACCAAAGTTAGGAGAGGAAGCCCGTTTGTTCCTCCGACTGAGGGGCCACCAATCCGGCTCCCTTCACCAAGAGCAAGGCTATTTTAAGGATTTGTGGCAGAACTGGAGTCCTTTCTGTGAATCCTGTCGAACCAAGGAGAAGAAGCCTTTCAGTGGCTCCCTCTGTGCGTAGGAAACTGTCAGTAGAAGAGCAGGAAAACAGTAGGAGGAGAAAGCATGGGTATACTCGAGCCATCCCTCTGGCCATAAATTGAAAGTCTCTCGGCCTGCTGTCAGTCAGATCACCCCGAAAGTATTTGTTTTGTACTCGTAGTCTCTCGCTCGTCTTTTTTTTGTGGCGAAAACCTTGTAACAAACTCCCATTTTATGACATGAAAACATCACATAGTTTGTATTCAGTCAATCTTGAAGCTGTGAAAACTACATAGAACATTATCAGCTGTGCTACACTTGTCTAAGAAGCTACTCTTGTAAACTAAGACTGGCTTGTGTTCACCGATCCTGTCTCGGAGGAGGAAAGAGTTGTAGCAGGAAGTATTTGACTTAATTTGCTTCACTTGGCTTGTCTTGCTTGACATCGCTCGCTCTCTGACTGCTACACATTGTGCCGTGTACGCTGGAGCATAATGTCAACTCTCGCGACTAAACATATCGTAAGATAAAATATTGACAGGGACTTCAAGTAAAATTTGTCTGCTCTTTTGTCCCTTCAAAAAAGATGAACCGCAATACGCGGAAAACGTGACAGCATTTTCCCTTCCTCATCGTCTCCTGCTACAAAAACAAAACCAAGTGACAAGCGGGGCTGTCAACAGTGCATATGGTTAACTTGTCAGTGTGGCATTGCACAAAGAAGCTGCCTTACCAAGCTCCCATTCTCTCCTCGTTGCATCCCTGAGAGTTTGTGTGGCTGCTTGTGGTGGTGTGTGTATTTGTACGTGCGTGCGCAAGAAAGAAAGGCAGCCCTCCACAAGGCTTGCTTAACTAAGATTAATTGCACCTAATCCACTGTTCCAGGTGGAACATGGACACATGGTGGGGTGCGCTGGCGCAAACACACAAATAGACATGCACAACCCATTACAGCCGCGCCGCGGAAAATTAGCCCCGCGACTCTGCCGACACACCGGACCAGACCGTGACTCGATAGCACCATTTACTTCCCGACAAGTTGCCACATTTATCACCGCTCTCCTGCTCTAGACAGATGAAGGAATGTGCGGACAAAAACGCCTTGGCAGGAGGACAAGCTATCTGCCCAGCTCACCTCAGCACCAGCTGGCTCAGACAAAACGCAGAGCGAAGGCGTCTGTCCTCCTTTTTCTCCAGAGAGGGCAAAAGACTGTGTGAGTCATTGGGATCCATGCTATGATATCTGGAGCAACAGACTACAGAGTTTCGCATTTAGCAGTCTATGATGAAGTCATTAAAAGATACAGTAATAAGACTGTTTTGTGCTTTCGGCACATTGTATTTATTTTTGTCTATTTTTTTCCTCTTGGATCGTTTTGTATTGACTTTAGTTGTATGATTTTTTTTATTGTTTAATATACCTTGGAGTTTGGATAATTCTTTCTTGTAATTTGGTCCGTTAATTTGTGACTCTGTTGGACCGCCTATAAATAGGCTGGGTTGCACCAGGTAAAGGGCGACGCCCACTCCCAACAACCACCGAGGACGGATGCGTTCTGACGCACTTCTCCAGCCTGCCACGCGGTAGTTTTTTGTTAGCCGTTTGTTTGGTTGCTGTTTTCTTTCGATTGTGATTTTGACCTGGTGGGGCCGGTTGTCCTGTTTTCGATTTTTCCTTTTCAGTAGTTTCTTTTTTCTTGTAGTCCAGTACTAGCAGGGGCTTCGACGGCCTTGTATAGGGTTGGCCCCCTGCTGTACCGTTTTGTTCTTTTTGATCGCCTCATCAGGTCCAACTTTTTGTTTATACTTTGGGATTTTTATTTTCTTTTATTTTTTGGACATGGGGAACTGAGGATTTAATTTTCTCTTTTCCTTCACAAGAAATCAAAAGAAGCTTAGCCTAAAGAAAAGGGTCAAGAGAGTTTTGAAATAAAAATTACTTTTGAATCCTCATTTTTGTCTTTGTGTCCTCAAATATGTTGTGCCCTTTGTGGACGTAACAAAGATCTGATACATAAATTGATTTTATTGGTCTTTATTGGCACTTTTTGTACCCATTACAGCTTTATGTTCTGTCTTCTCCTGGTCTTATTCTCAAGTTGGCTTGAGTTTAGATTTAATTACTCTGGTGGCCTTTTTGGTACAATTTTAACACTGTCCAATGTACTACAGTGGACCCTCGCTATAATGCGGTTCACCTTTCATGGCCTTGCTGCTTCGCAGAGTTTTTGGTGCTTTTTTTTTTCTCCACAATGCATTGTGTTTTGTGTCCTGATTGGCTAAACAGTCTCCGTGCTTCTTCTCTATTTGTGTGCCAATAGAAAATATGGGTCATCCATACTGAAAACAACAAAATGTTAGCTTTCCTCCCTCAGTAACACCATCCACAAGGCACTAAGATCAGCTTTTTCGTTCTCCAGTCTGCCCATCAGAGAGTTTGGTGGTGGGCACATTGTGGGCTGGCATGGGGGCATGTGGTGATTTGTCCTGGCATGTGGGGGTTACAGCTGTCACAATGGGCAGAGGGGTCCAACACACATGGCCATCCGTCATTCTGATCGAGTATGATGGTCTCCATGTGTGAAGGACATCCAAACTTGGTTGTGAACAATTAACAAAGCAACTTTTTTTTTATTTTCCTTTTTTGTTGATTTAACCAGTTATTACTTATGCTTGGTGACTGTTTTGTTTCTTGTTGCACCAGCATATTCAAGTGTTGATACAGACATATATGTGGACTGGACTATAAGTAGTGTTTCTCGTTTGGTTTTACCTCTCACAGCTGTAAAAGTTGTCGCTATACCTAGAAGCCACTGTAAGACTTTCTATCTTCTAAACCCGAGCTGCTCTGTCAACCCCTCATCACCCACTATTCAGGGCTTTCTGTATCTTGAAGGAGACCTTTAACTCAGACAGGTAAGAACGTACTATAAAGGTAGTGCTTTGGTTCCGAGGTGCTCTAAAGAAGTCGGATCACTTTCCTGGTGTTTGTGACCATTTGACACAAAGAATGGATCTAAAACCCCAGAATACAGGAGCACAAAACCACTTTAGAGGCTGTGAAAAATTCTCCTGGAGGGAAAAAAAAAAAAAAAAGGTCTTTTGTACTTGCGTTTATGTGGGTGTAAGGAAGCTATTCTGGTCATCTGAAAGTAAAGATATTTTTTCTCGATATAGAGACATGGAAAGAAGGGATTCAGAATACATCAATAGAACGCTTTACATCTAGTTTATACAGGTAGCAATTGAGCCTGAAGTGTTTCTTCAGCTCACAGCCTAAGTAGCATATTGTTTTGTGCCAGTGGGACAGAGGGAACACGACCAAGGAAATGTGGTTTAAAATGGAAATTGGCAACCCGAAGAATTATTGTGTCTTTAGTGGCAGATCACAGCTGAAATAATATCTCAAGATGTTAGCGTGTTTGTCTTTTATTGGAGAATGTGTGTTCTGTCCTCGTTCCTATTTGCCGAGGCCAGTCGGCATTCAGGTCACAAACGCAGGCTTTTCTTTGTGAATGAATTATGTTGACCCTGAAGTACACAGATTATCAATGAGCACTCCGAGGTGTAGGGCTCCACAGATTAGCTGGTATTTGTAACGGATTCAGAAGAATGCATTTAAACTCAAGAAGCCACAAGTTTAAATAAGGAAGAGCAAACAGCACTGAAACAAGGCAGTTTCAAATATTTATGTTTGTTCTCTGTTGTAAGCAGCAGTAGTCAGCATAGTGTTTTAATTTATCTAAACATAAAATAAAAAAAAAGTCACAAATGTATTTATAGAATGCTTGGTGCTTCCCAGGGAGGCCTTTGAAAGGGGGAAAAAACCCAAAACAAAACAAGGGGAAGTAAACACATAGATGGTAAAAGCCACTTTGTTTTCACCTTGCAAAACAGATGGGAGTCTGAGGACTTTAGGAAATAGAGTGCAGAGTTAAAGTGTGGCTTCAGCTGTGCTGAATGAATGGGTCAAGAGTTTAGACTCATTAAATTAGAGGTGATGTGCCGAGTCCTGAGAGTAAGATAGAAGGAGAAATAAGAGCTGCCGTGGGACTACACCGTTCTTCACTTAGCAGAACACTGGTAGAATGAAATGTCTTTAAATTGTAATGCGCCTAAACATTTTTGTTATTTTTTGTTTTTGGCTTTAAAGTATTAATAAAGATCTACCATGTGCATGATTTGCTGTAAGCCTCTGAGCTTCTCAAGCACACAATTCCAGCCCCGAAAACGGAATTGGTCTTTTCAGTTTCCTGAAACAGCTTGTCCGTTTGCTGTCGGGGGGTTTGTTAACATGCAAGGCAGTGTTCCGATATTAACCCGACTGAGACTTTAAGATGCTGCCACGTATGGAGTTTCTGTTCATTTGGACCAAAGGGAGTTTATATGTGGCGTAGTCGGGATATAATCAAGCATAAGGAGTAAACCAGACTCTTTCAGTCATTACAAAGTAGAAATACTTATATTTTCTTACATTATTCATAACCCTGACTGATTTAGATTTAAAGTTATTTTTTTGTATGTTTATATTAATACCATTCTCAATGGTTAGTGGAGAAATCTTTGTTGGTATTGGTGTCTAAACTTTATGGCAGCTTTGACAATGTCTGAAAATTGATAGTACCAGCTGACTTGACATTTTCTTTTAAAATAACAAACCTACAAATGTTATTACATTTCATGTGCAACATGCAATAATTTCATCAACCAAGATAGTGGTCAGACTTTTCTGGAAAACTACCGTAATTCAATTTACGTCCAAAACAAAAAGAAAAAAAATCATCTCAAAAATATCTTCAGTGCAGTAGCAAGACTTAGAAATGAATCATTCTTCCAATTCTAAGATTATTACAATCTCCACGAGTTTCCGAACAAAGGTTTCACAAATTGCCAATTGTTTTATTTTTTTTTGTGTTTTTTTTTTTTGAAGATTGTGTCCAGGTTCATGTCATAAAATTGCCGATGTTTGTGGAGATGAATATGATTCGACAATGTTCTTCCTGTTTTGGGGGTTTACTGGTCAGCAATGCAAAAATCCAGTCTAAACTCTACCGAGTAGCTCTGATGACACTCTGAGTGTGTAGTTTCTGAGGCAACAGCACATAAAGTTAGCCGAGTCCAGCAGCGGTAAGGTGTAACTAATAAAGTGTCCAATGAATCTGCCTACCAGCTCCCTTTTCACAGAGACCGGGATCATACTTTTACAGCACGATCTGTCATTTTATCCTGTGCAGGAGAGTCAACATAGAAACAAGCTGTACGGTGTCAATATGAAAACTTCACTACATTTTTTTATGGACCACTATAACACAACTGATCATCTTTAATCATCAAATCCTTTTTTATAAGCTGAGCATCAGTTCAGCACTGGTTGTCTGAAATCCCCATATCTAAATTAGACGACAGTGGCTGAGATCTTAAAGCACATTGCCAGTGTTGCGACCGTTGTGATGACAGAAGGGGAAATAAAGGGGGAGGGGCAGAAATGAGGCAAATAAGGGATCAAAATAAACAAAATTCTAATTATTTTTAATTCAAATCTGGTTGGCCCATCTGTCCCCCTTCTCAGCTGTTGATTTTCTGTTTCCCGCCCCACTCACTACATTCAGAAAATAGAGGCAGGAAACGGAGGGCAAAGGAAATACAGCTCTCCAAGTTCCAGACTGTTCTATGGCTCTTCTGCTCCACTCGACCTCGGTGGATATCAACTCTGGCCCGCGTTCGTGTGCGTGCGTGTCTTAAACTGCCCAATGCTTTCCAGGCAAGGCCCTCGTCAGCCCTGTCAAAGTGGTGATTAGAATGTGTTGTGACACGCAGTTATGTGTACCCTCGCATTCAGACCCGAGCACACACCAGAACACTTCTCGCCGCCTGCACACAGTCGCTGTGGCCTGCAGCATCTTGCGAGGTCCATCTCAGTTCACCTCCTGTGTCATTGAGTATTGCAGCATAAGCTGTGCGGTTTGCTCACGCCCATGGTGCTGCTGTTGATTGTAACTATTAACATTACTACCCAGGGTGAGAAGTTTTGCTTCTGGCTAATAACGGCCGCCGCTGCAGATACACAAGCGCTGACGGACAGCGCGCACATACAGCAGAGGCCATTTTCAGGCTGCACACATCAAACCTGCCCCCCCTTCTAGCGTGTTGTCATGGTTTTACACGCTCCCCTTTGAACACTCACTCCCTTTGTCTCCGTCACATGCAAGCATACCATTCCTGCTCATTTCGCCGTCTCCCACACACTTGCACACATACAGTCAGAAGGCACTAGGGGAATGGGCAGACTCATCCCCAGTCTGGCCTCGGGAACCAGATTGATTGATTGGAAAGGCAGCGGGGCAGCAGAAATGAATGAGAAAAAGCAAACGGCGGCGCATTCTCGGACCTCCTCCTCGCCTTGATGATATTGTTAAATTGACTGTTCTCGACCCAATGCTGCCGTCGTTGACAGAATATTGCCACCTGCCCTCATAATGCATGAGTGAAAGTGTCATTTGAGTCTTTTGAAAAATACTATGAAGGTTGTCTAATCCTGCCCTGCATTTTGAAACCCAATACTTGGTTGCCACAAAAGATGCCCTGTCGTAATGTTATCAAATTCAGTTACTGCATATACAATGGCTGCTTGGTTAGAGTCACTATGACTTTAACAGAACTGCTGTCCCTTTCGAGGCATTGGTTGGTGTTCGATTATCTTGAGTAAAGCAAGAAGGGGTGTAAATTTATCGCATCATATATAATTTATTGTGATAAATTTCTTAGAAGAATTTTTGATTTTCCATTATCACTATAAATTCCAGTCAATGTTTAAAACCGTCCAAAACTTTCCTTATTGTCAGGATTCTTAGTTTTAGTGTTCTTTCCACTGTTTGTTCAATGAAAGCGTCAATAAATGTAGAAATACAGTTAGTGTGTACATTTTAGTGTTACAAATCACACTTCTGTATGTGACTGGTGACCCAAAGAAGCACATAATAAATGGGAAGGATTTTCAAGAGCATTATTTGTTTTTGGGGCTGCGATTTCTGTGACGTACAATTACCAAAGTATTTAATAGTTCTAATCGTCACTGTTATCCCTTTCAACATCTCCTGGCTCGCAAAATATAATGATAAAACTGAAATCCATATCACGCACCCCTGTTAGCAAGTAACCTAATGTTATTGTCAATACATAAGAAAATACAATAAAACTACGTGGTGTTGTGTTTGTCAACACACAATTACAGCTGGAAGATATTGGAAAATAATTTGATTGTAAGAAGAATATTGGTAAAATATCAGTTGTCATAAATCTATATTTTCATCAACCCTGTTTCTCCATTAGTGCTTCTTGCTGCGTGTGTAACTATTAGCATTTTGGGCTTTTGCAAAAGAATATTTTAGTAATCGAGTTATCCATCGATTATTCTTACTATTAATCGAGTAAGCTGATAAAATAAAATAATGGTAAATCTGACATAACACCAGTATTACTATGAAATATCAATATCGGTCCAATTTTTCATTTTTGAGCATCTCCAACAGTTACTTTTTTGCAGTTTAAAAAAATTAACTTGTAACAGTAATAGCTCACTTTCTAAGTTAACCCGAAGAAAAGTTATACAAAGATCTGAAATTATGTTCAATTTCATAATAAAAGAGGTAAGCTCACAAATACGCTTATAAAAAATGTCTATACTCCAGCTTTTAGTTTATGTATTCATCTCTAGTCAGTTTAGTAGATAAATTCTCACTTTGCCCCATACCTGTCAAGCTTTGGGTTTAAGAATACGGGAAATGTCGTCTGGAAATGGAGGGCTTGGGGTGATGGGGGAGCAGGCGAGCGAATGAACGTAAAATGGTGGTGGAGGGGAGGAAATACACCAGGCAATATTTACGGCACCTTCGTTCGTCACACTCAGAAAGTCATCTACCAGCCATGTACCGCCATGATGGTTTCCGTCACCCGTTTGTTGAGACCGGGATGATACGAAATTTATCGTGCTGTTCGTCCGTTAAGTTACACTTACTGTACACTGTAACCATCAACTACTCAGCCGCCCGCCGTGCTCAGTCTATCCACTCACCTGTATAAATACTCCTGCTGCGCTCTTTCCGCTGTTCACTTTCAACCAGCAGCTCCTGGAGGAGAAAGGCTGCCGTACTCCAGGCATCGTGCCAGTCACTTTAAGGATGCTTACTGGTCCCCCAAAAACGATGAAAACCCGGGCATTATCATCAATCTATAATGCAATCAATAAAATCCCCACGGCATAATGTCCAACTTGAAAATTGAACATTATGCCGCTAACACTTAGCATTCATCAACTCGGAGGCAGAAGTCAAAGCTCCGCACAACACAAATAATGTCCCAGCCGGAACACGGTGCGCTAAATAATAAAACATAAATTAATGAAGCTTCGAGGCAAGTAAATTTTCCTCGAGGAATTTTAATAAGCGAGGTACTCGAATCATTTGAGGAATCTTTTCAGCCCTAATTGCATCCTCTAAAACAGTTTTTAACATTTCTGTATTCTTTTCAGGAGTTGTTTTTATATACAGCTCTAAAGATAATCTTTTTGGGCATTTGTCATGTCACTCCACAGACTGAGATCCCTACTGGCTTTTCAACTTCAGTATATCATGATATACACACATGTGTATGTCTGAGAATGTTTTTCTACGTTTTTCTTAACCTATAATTCATAGTTTATGAAAAAACAAGGTAGTGATCCTGTGGCATTTACTAGGCTCTCTGCTTTGCATTAGATCTCAGGTGGATGAGCTGGCTGACTGCCAATAGCCTGTTGTCTCCTCAGCCAACTAAATCTAAGTTCAGTTATCAGGCTGAAAGTCATTTGATTGTCTGCATGCCTTTTTGTTTGTTTAATTTTTTTCCTGACCTGAGTACAGTGTGTAGTGGTTTGTTTGAAAGCTTGTCTGTCTGCTTGACTTTCTTGTGAAAGCTGTAGGGAGAATACAACCCGGTATAAAATTAGGATTCTCTGAGCAGAATTCATGAATATTTTAACCAACTTGTCTGCACCGAGTATCATCAACTTATTGACATGTCGCGGGCAAATAATTGCCTCAGGTACTGGGTCTGGCTCCAATCTGCCGGGGTCTTTGTCTGCTGAGTCAGCCTGTTCTCCCTCCACTTTGCAGCGTACTTAATTGGTTCTAGCACACTTGTAGAAACTGAATGTGACCATCATACCTTCCCAGTCTGGACCAATTTACAACATCCGTCACATAATACACTGGACCGCTGTATACTTGTGAACTATCGAATATTTAGCGATGAGCTAGTTTGAGGTTATGTGACCGCTGTTAGACCTCCAGATGTATTTGGATGCTAAAAAACATAATGTAGCCAAACTAAAACGCCTGCAACTTGAGCCTAGAGCAACAGTCAGTTCTTTAAACCATTCTTGCATGTTTGCTGTTATGTGGCAGAATGGATTGTTTTGATGAAAGTATCTTCTCTTTTCATGAAATTCAAACCTCTTTTATACTTACTAAACACTTAACATAAACCTGCAAATAGGAGCCTCTAACTAAGTAGCCTGTTCAGAACAAGGGGACAACCACAACTTAAGACGAGACAGAACTTGATGTTTTACACAACGCTCTTTATTTTACCTACTTTAAATCCCTCTGAAGCATTTTCAATATTCCAACATGCGTGGCAAGATTGGAGGTAGTGTGACAACGACTTTCCAACAAGACGTCGGCAGTGTACAATTAAAAGCAGTGTGGAGTGGGACTCGGCAGATGCTACAGAGTTTTGCTCATAAAATTCTGATTGCATTAGCTATTATAAAGGTCAAAACACATAGGTGGTTTTAAATTGGTTTTATCCTCTGAGCATCACTGCTGCCTGAGAAACTACCTATGGCTGAAGTCCATAGAGCTTTTCCATTTCTACACACTTAACCTCGCCCTTTCTAATGTACATTGATGGAAAGAAATCATCTGTATGACACCTGGTGTGTTTTTATTGTTTTGTTTTTTATTTCTTTTTAATTACCGCAACACACCGTCAAGCAGCAGAGTCAGCTAATCCTTACTAAAGTCGACCATTAGGAGAGTCAAACCACTTCAGTTTGTGGTTCAGAGGCAAAACATCCTCTGGGTTACACACTGACAGGAAGAAAACATCTGTGTTCCTCGAAGTGTTTTGAAAATAAGGCTACAGTTTCTATAAAAATAGTTGTACTTGGTCAGGAGCAGTATTTAGGTTGGGTGTTTGTGCCAAAGTAGCCGTCTTAAAAGTGGAAGTGCCCCAGATTTCACTGCAAAGTCTTGCCCTTAGGCACCCCGGTGCTCCTGTCAGCCTGTTCTGTTTGATCCTACTGCTATGCCCTCCCCAGGTGGGGAGCAAACACAAACCCAGCTTTACACTAGGTGTAATAGCCTGGGTATTTTATCAGCCTCGTTCACCTACTTCTATTGATATGCCATTCATTCAGGATGCCCATCTGTTCTCTTTTTTTTTTTTCTTTCCCTTTCCCTATTTCAGCTAACCACAACGGACTGGACAGCATGGGACCTCCATTGGAACCTATTACACAACACTAGATAATGCAAGTGGAAAAAAAAAAAAAATCTTATATCCCCCTTTATCATTTATGACACGTCAAATTACAGAGCAAGAAAACGTAATATGTCCTTCCTCCTGTCTGGTTCAGCGCCAGCTTGTAGCTTATTAGTCGGTGTTTTTCAGCTCACCTCCAGTAGAGAGAATACCTCGGCTGGTGTGTAATGAGATATAAATCAAGCTTTTTGGCTCTCACGACTGTAACCCAAGGCTATAGGCAGCCTTTTCAATTTCCCTCTGATGTGATCAGTGGTACTCAGTTGAGTTTCCAACCTGTAGGACTAGCTGCATGCTTTATCATTGGCTGCACAGAGATGTAATTCATTTCAATAAAGCAAGAGCAACGTGTTTATGTCCTAGGTTGGTCTTTGCAGCGTGGATGCATGTTATTAGTTTGTTCTCAAATTCAAAGTAAAGTAAATAGTTAACTGTTCAGTAATCTTTTTTTCTGTGCTGTAGAAATCTCACCACTTCAAAAGGTTGTTTATAACCTTCGCCAGATCAATGTCTCTTCACAGCACATTCTGCAATTTCACGTCAGAGCTCGAGAAAAAAAACAACTTTTTTTTACGTCTCAAGGATACACAGAAGTATTTTGACCCAGCTTTTCAGTTGAACAATTTTAAAGAAAGCACAACTTCTTATTTTTGTTTGTCTAAGATGACTTAATGAAACGGTGAGGGACTGTGAGGCCTCTCTGTATAGACTAATGATCAGATGGATAAAGAAAAGGCTTTACATGGACTAATACTACAAGTTATGATTTAGTAAAGGCTTGATAGATGGAATAGTTGCTTTATATTTTTACCCTGTTTTGGTAGGAATGCCATTTAAACGCACATCACTGCTCTTTAAATAAGTATCCTCTAGAAATGCGGTAATTAGCTGTAAATAACACTTCTTCTTAATTACTAGTTTTCTTTAAATCGACTTGCAGTGCCTCCAAAGATTTAAATTGCAGTCATATAGTCCTCTCTAAAATCATTTTAGAGTGTTACTTTGAGAGTACTCAAGCAACTCTTCAATGTGTTCCAGCTTACCTTGCAGATTGGCAAATGAAAAGACCAGTGCCGTTTACTGGGTTGTTGTTTTTGTATTAGAAAGGTTGTAAAATGGGCAAATACAAAAAGAAGCACTGCAGTAATACTGTAAAAGTGAAGTCATTGTTTTATACTTTTTTTCAAAATAAAACATAAGGCAGTCCTCTGCTCATTAGAGTTAAGGTTATAAACAACTATGCTGACTGGAATAAACAGTCTGTGGTTTTCTCCCTGCTGTTGTCAGTCGCTCAGCCTTCAGTTTCTGTCTGGGAGTTTGTGCCCAATTTCCCTGCTAATGATGGGGTGTTGGGCCAGGTGTACGCTTCAGTGGCGACTGAGAGGTAAGAACTCCTACTGAGAGAAGCAGAAGTGCCAAGACAAATGGGGTGGTTAGAGCGCAGGATGCCTCCCCCCTCCACTGAGCTCTGTTTTAGTCCGCTGAGGAGTCTGGACATATTCCGGGCCCCTCTCCAGCAGACCCACTCTCAGTCTGTCACTTCCACGTTTTCACACGGTGTTTTGTTACCTTCGTCCTTTCTTTTCCTGTTTCTTTTTTTTAGCCATCACCTATTTCTTTGCGGGAATGTTATTCATCGGCTCTTTCATCTCGTCCTCAAATGCAGAATACACAAATAAAATTCATCCAATTCTTGCTTGGTTACTTCTGATTGCAGATAGATGGAATGAATGCCAAAAATTTAGATTATTTTTTTTCTTACTTGTTTAACAATGTATAAAAATTAAAAGAAACCTCTGTTTTATTCTTCAAATGATTGAATAAACAGTATGGTCTTTTGAAGAGATTTGTTTTTTTAGGTCAGTGAAAATTAGGTAAAGGTTAGGTTCAAATGCTTTATTGCATAAATATGTAAAATCATGTAATCCAATCGCTGTCAAAGACCCTCCAGCACTTTTCCCCCCCATGTTTAAGTTTCTTGCAAAAGTATTACTATTGGCTTTAGCTACAATGCTGGTAACAAGTTGCAGAAAACAAACCAGAGTTGTCTAAAGCTTGCTTAAATGTGGTTAAAGTTAGTTGATTCAGTATTACCCAGTAAACAGCTTGCAGGAATACTCAAATGTTTCCTTGCATTTATACTAAAACATCTATATAAAACATTCAAAAGCAAGTACTTGATGCTGTCTTCTCCCTTTCTGTGTGCGGAAAGTGAAATCTCAGAGTTTTTAACGGCACTTACATCGAATGCAGTTGTATTGGAAATTCAATGTTGAAAAGTTGGAAATTTTACTTTGACAAGGAATAACAGCATTCAATCATTACATTAGCCAATGTAATGATTGAATCCCTGCCTTTGAAACCAACACTTGATCAATTATTTTACTAAACAATGTGCTAAAGCTCACAGAGAGCATTCAGAAATAATAATGCAATTGCATGTTTTCATAATGTCCTAAGTCTCGTTTCAAAGTATCTAAAGGTCTGGCTTTGTTGATCCACTCTACAAGAAATGCATCCACTACCAGAACCTTTTTCCCCCGACACAAACGCCTCTTGTGGTTTGAATTACACTCCCTCTCCTGTCCCTCATACACCGTGTCGTCCTCCGTCCCTGCCCCTGCCTTGTATTCTCCTGTCCATTCACCACGCGTATTTTTGTCTCCTGGACCATGTCAATCTCTAAATAAAAGGTGAGATTAAAAGGATAGATTGTTGCATCCAGCCCTCCCCCGCACGACAGTGCATGAAAAGGAGGTCTGTGTGCACGGCCGTCCCCGTCCTGTCCTCCAGACCTGGAGAGGTTGTTGTTCAGAGTGGCAATGTTGTGCTGGAAGAGGAGACTTTTAGCATTGTGCTCTGTCAAGAGTCATTAGACAGTAAACCGATGTTTGGCCCATGGCGGCTGTTTGTGTAGACGTGTTGCAGCAGACAAGAAATGAAGATATTATTTGCATTTTATCAGGCTTATTTTCTTTTAAAAACATGTCTAAGTCTTTGAATCCCCACTTTGTCAAGTGATCTAGTGAAGCTCTACCTGCTTAGCATAAAATAACCAATGAGTTCAGATTCAGGTCAGCAAAGAAGATCAGTCTTCCCCTTTTCTTTTGTACATCTCCCCTTTCATTGATCTAATTTTTCTCCTCTTTAACACCTTCCTCCACTCTTCCAGCTGTCCTACCACTCTCCATCTTTGTTCTTTTTACCCTGAGTGCCTCACCTTCCCTCTCCTCCACCCTTCCACTTTGTTCTTGTTAACAGCCTCAGCAGGATAGGGTTATACTCTACAGACGGGGGGTTTAGAGGCCACAGCTGCCCAATCAAGTCCTGATTTATCAACCTCCTCCAGCCAGCCCACAACAGATACTGTTTTGCTCGCTAGCCTTGGCTGTTATTTAAAGCCAATGAGGACGGGTGTTTGTGTTTTAAGCTAGGAGGTGTCCGCCATAATGAAAAGACTCTCTATAATGTATCTAGCCTCCTGCCCAGGAGCTGAAACATGCCAGTGTATCTGTCTAGGATCTGAATCCCCACAATCACTTGTTGAGAGAAGATGCAGCCTTTCATTTGCTTAGTTTTAACATGTTTGTCCTTCACATCTGAGCTGCTAATTTATTTCACCATATTTCTCTTTCTCACTTTTTATCCCTCTGTTTATACTCCGTGTCCACTTCCAGATGGCCACTATCTAATTAAAGATCCAAACAAAATGAGTTCGGATTCCAGTAAAAGTTTCCTCCATTCCTCCTAGTTTCCTCCTCATCACTCATGGTTTCCACCTCTGTCCTTTCTTTCTTCCTCTAGTCCAGTACCAGATGGAGATGATGCGTTCCCTGCGTCACGTCAACATTGACCATCTGCATGTGGGCTGGTACCAGTCCACCTACTACGGCTCCTTTGTCAGCCGAGCTCTGCTAGACTCCCAGTTCAGCTACCAACACGCCATCGAGGAGTCTGTTGTTCTGATCTATGGTGAGTAGTCCCGCACTGAAGGTTAAAGTGTTCAAATCAATGCAATTGACATTTGTCACAACAGATGGTCCATTTTGAAGAGGTCAAAAACATAATCCAAACACGGAATCGAAGCAATGACGGAACCAATCATTGCATGCTTGTAATTTAAAAAGATCAATGTAACGGAGACGAACGATGTTGGAAAAATGGGATTTGCTTACATGGCGAAGCCGGGTTCAAGCATCGGTCAACGGAGTTAATGCCTACATGTGCTAGTCAGGTTCAATCTATTGCTCTCAGCAAGAGGAAGTGTTATATTGACCAAGTATAGAGCAAGAACACAGAGGTGAGATGTACTGTGGTGGTATGCACTTGTCAGGTACCAATTCATAATCGGCCACTAATAAACAAGTTCATGCAGATGGAAAACAGTTCCTTAAGAGTAGGTCAGCAGCAGTTTAGATCTGTACCTTAACTCCAAGATGTATTGTTGAGTCTTTAAGGAACAACTTGTGGAGAGAAAAGACGGAAACTAACATACAGGTTAAAATTACGAGGCTTGTTTGGATTTGGTATGCTGTATTTTCCTTGGCTTCCACAAGAGAATTGAGGAAAGTCATTTAGTGTTCATTGTCAGGCAATGATTAAAGAACCTCAGGACAAATTTAGTGTCTTTTGATCTCTATTATCTAAGAATACAACCAGAGAAAGGTACTAATATATTGTGTTCTGGTTTTAAATGTAAGAAGAGCAATTTTCAGTTTTGGATAATAGATATTTCAGAAAAATATCTGTCATTTTGATGGTTGCAGATAAAGAGCCTTTCAAGATATTAATATAATAGGAGTAGAAAGAAACACTTCATTCTGCCACGCTTTATCATTTTTTATTCACACAAAAAAGAAAAAGATAAAGCATTGCATGCATTTGTATTCACCCCCTGTTAGTCCAACCTTTATCAAACCACCTTGTGCTGCAATAATAGCTGAAAGTCTTTGGAGATTTTATTCAACCTGCTTTTTACATTTAGAGACGGAAATTGTTGCCCATTGTTGCTTTATGTTTCGGGTCGTTTCCCACTGGAATTTGATGTTTGTCTTTTGCAAGATACAAAACAGATTTTCTTCCAGGTTTGCATTCTTTTTACCCCGTCCATCTTTCAATCACGTCTGGTCAGTAGCTATCTCTCTTGTTAAGTAAAGCACTCTTCCTCCAAAGCAGACTGCCACCACCATCATATTTTATGATACGTCTTTATTTTCAACCATGCATAGGATTGTGGGTGTTGGACAAATGATGCGGTTTATTAACTAATGTTTTCTGTCAAACCTTTGTAGAGCAGCCACATTTATAGGGACAAATGTAGACTCAGTTTACTACTAATGCCTGGTTGACACTGCAAGATTTTAAGGCCGATTTTCAAAATCTGACACCATACCATGATAATAAGAAGTCTTAGGTTTGGCTGTACAACATGTGATGTCGAGCCACATGACAGGAGCAACGCTCCACACACGAACCAATTTCACTCATCAGTATTCAGATGTTAGACAAAAAAATCTCGGCAAACCTCTCAACACCAAACGTGAGTTCAGAGTAAACAAACATGTCCCACTGAGAAGAAGCAATGGCGAATGCTTGTGCGCTATGGTTAATTGAAAAAAATAAATAAATACAAAAAGACAACCTTCCGAGTCAATCAGATTTCTCTTAACATACCAGGGATATCTCTGCAGATCAGCTTTAGGGTCATCTTGATATTCAGGGCATCTTTGAGATTGTCGGAAGGGGGAAATAGGACAAAAATCAACATAAAAATCTTTTCATTTGAGCTAGGCATAAGGCGACTCCTGATGGTAGTTTGTATATTAATATACAACACACACTTTTTGGATTTTTAATTTAAAAAATCTAGTAGTGTCACTTCCACTTTACAACTAAGCTCCATTTTGTCTTGATCTATAAAGAAATTTACATAAAACATATTGCTCTTGTGGTTGACGACTCTTTCCAAATATTTTTGGAAACATTTTCACACTGACTAGTTAATAGAGTGGTAGAGTGAGTGAGGGTGCTGCTTATTCTCCTGTTCCCCTCATAACTTTGTATCTGCTCAAGGCAATGACTGCAATCATGTTTTTTTGCAAAAGTATGATCTCAGAACGACCTTATGTCAGTCTAAATATGCACACTCGCCAAATTCTGATGAGCAGCGAGGAATAGCTGTACACAACACACATACAGGAAAGAATTAAGACTCCAGAATCATGGAGGCTGAGGGCAGTGGGTCAAAAGTCAACTGGTCAGAGGCTAATAAAACAGCTCATCAATTGGAAATAAAAAGAAGTTTGACAGACACACCAAATATTTCTTTGCTAAGACACCCATGACACAGAACAGGACTCGGAAATTAATTGCTGGGGTTTTGGGAGTAGATGAGTGACACAGTAATTACACTAACGAAATACGTTTTTTTTTTTCCTTTTTCCCCTCCCCCTTGCTTAATCCGACATCCTCAGTCTGGCAGGCAAGCGCCGTCTTCTCCAACCCCTTCAATGTGACATGTATGGGAGTCGCACTAGTGAAGAAATGTTGTGGGTAAGGTACTGTTAACCTTTAAGTAAGGTCAGCCACAGAGAGGGAAGAAGGAAGACATAAACAGGATTAACTGTGTGGCTCCTTGCCAATAACATGACACTAATAGACATAATGTGCCTCCATGAACTTCTTCGTGAAAGTCTTTAAGAGCTGCTTGTAACTGTCACATGACAATACAACTACAAAGGATGGTAATTTTCCAGACAGTATTTAAACCAACAGTACAGAAAATGAAAGCCTTCCACCAATAAACCGTGTTGGTCTTAAACCCCCCTATTTCTAAATGAATGGTAATTGATGACCACTCCAAGTGGCTGAGTTCAGAGGCAGTATTTTACATAAATCCCGTGGATATTGATGGCTAATTAGATAAAAGCGTTCATCAGTTAGCCGTTTGGTACGCAACTCTGACGCAGATAAAACACTTCAAGAGTTGGAGACATGTTGTCACATTTGGACACCAGGCTTTAATTTTTGATCATGCAGCAAACTTCTGTCTTTGTTGAGTTTTATTCCCCTCAGGTTTATGAGCAGCAAAAGAAAAGTTGTCATCGTGACACAGGAAGCTAACAGATTAGAAATCTTTGATGAAGGCAGATTTTTACTTTCACAGTGTTTGTCTTTTACTTTTCAGGTGAAAGACAAAAACAGAACTGCCATCTTTCTTAAAAAAAAAAACAAAACGACTGCTTTGAGTTTTACCAGCAAACTTTGAAAATAATTTTAAAAGGTAGAACTTGACAGGCACAAGATAGATTAGAAGAATTTTCCAGTTGCAAGTCTGTGACTGGTCCTGCCAGCCGGTGGCTCTGGCAGCGGGGCACCGCAGCCTTTTCTCATTCTAAAAGAGGCCTCCCGCTAATGTCAATCAATAATGCAGCACTTAACGGATCAAAGCACCCCAAAGGAATTTACATTATCTCTGCTTAAAGTCAAAGGGGAAACAGGCATCGATTGCTTTTTTTTTTTTTTAGTTCTCTGTCATTAGCTCACCGGTCATTTTATACCGATGAAAGAATCGATCAGCCAACCAACCGATCCGGTGTCCGGTGCCTGTACAGGACGACAGGTTGAAACCAGTTGGGTAAATACGTTGAACAAGTCAGTTTGGTTTATCGATGAGGTTGACATGGACACACAAGGGTAATTAGAGGTTTATGTTTTGAAGGTACTTTGACTGAGAAACTGATTAGTTTTTAATGAAATTATCACTTTCTCTAAATGTCAAGCAGAACTGGAGATTGTGCTTCACCGTCCTGTAGATGTATCTAAAGCCGCTTCTCCATGGGCATGGCTTTGACCGGATCTGACCGGTTCCGTCTCCATTAGCAGACTCTGTGTACTTCCTCCTTGTTTTTTGGAACCACGTGAGGGATGGTACAAGCCATGTATTGCCTTTTATTCTTTGTTTGGGTTTTCCTGTCCAGTAAAGTTCATGCCTGGATATTGGTGTACACCTTTTATCTAAATATAAACTTGGAAGAAAAATGAAAATAAAATAGATAGATCTGTACAGAGTAGAAACTCATCGGCTTATCTGAATCGTTTCCATTATGATTGCATCAGCAAAGAATTTCTATAAGACAAAATTAAATATCCGGGTCTATTTGAGTCAGCCATAATAATACATTTCAGGCTTTAATCTTATCTGCGTGACACTTTATTTGTCCTTAATACAAAATGAAATATCTGGGTTTATTTGAGTCCATCAAAACCAAAACCTCCAAGTTTTCTATTGCTGATTGTCTTTGCAAACATAATTGAAACGTTGGCCACACCTCCTCCTACTTAGGCCCCTACTCTCCTGTCAATATTCACGGCCACACCACGGAGTGGTTGGATGTGGTGTCTCACTTTTCTCTAGACAAAACCTCAGAGTTTCTAAGGGGTTTAGGTCAGGGAAGCTGGCTGGCCTGTCAAGCACAGTGATATCAAGTTCTATAAAACAGCGTGAGCAGCTTCTGAGTCATCGAGGAAAATGAAACTGGCGTCTCAATACATCTGGTCAATAAAATGAAGGTTTAAGTCACCTAATATCTCCTGTTAGAAAACGCAGACTCTGACTTAAAACCATAGCTTAATACACGACTGTGGAAACCTCAATCTGAACCTCGAGATTCTTGGATCCTCTTCACTCTTTCTCCATAAACCAGGAGTAAGATTTCCAAATAATATACAAAATGTTTTAGTCCAGGTAAGATTCTACTGTAGTTGTTTGGATATGTCTGGGTTTGCAGGCGCCAGCTGCAATCTGCAGCTTGTAAGTTTCTCCTAAACCAGTGATTCCCAAAGAATTTCTGGGCCCCCCTATTTATTACAATAAAATCCCCCCCAAAAAGAAAAAAAAAATCAACTGAGCACACACATCGTTCAACCAGACATAAACCTATACACATATTTTGTTTTCAGACCACTGAAGTGAAACACTTTTGTGTTACTGTTCTTTTTTTTTTATTTATCCATACTGCTTCCCACGCCCCACCTGCAATGGCACTGCACCCACCCTAGGGGGCGCGCCCCACACTTTGGGAACCACTATCCTATACTGTCACATGAACTTTGCTTCAAAATCCACTCTGCAGGATTTTGCTGCACCTGTTAGTAGTGCATCTTTTTTTTAGATGACATTTTTCTTCAACTCAACTTTCCACTACGTCAACTGGCAATGGCACAGTTCTAATAATAATAAAAAAAAATGTTTTCTTAGCAATTTAATATTATATATTAATTTTTTGTGAAACTGAATTTTTGGTTTTCAATTCCTGTAAACCACAAACAATAAAATGTTATCAATATAAATGGTTAAATATTGCACTGTTTATTGAATCATGTGTTATATCATTTGATCAGAATAACTGAAATAAATAACATTTTCAATTATAAACTTAGATTCTGTATCAAATCAGGATCAATCTTAAAATTAGATTGGGAACATGTAAAATGCTTTTAAGATGCTCTTATTTGATTATTTGGGGGAGCAGTGAGCAACAGCTCTCCACCTAATCCGTGTTATTTGGAAGCAACAGGCATTTTCCTTCAGACTTTATTCTGTGCTCTTGGTTGTCCTGATCTGAGTCTCTTTTTGACATTTGCAGATCAAACATAAGTGCATTCTGTTTTTCTTGCATACTGACCAACAGGACTAATGCATAAAATTACCTGTGCAGCACATGCAAGAAACGGGTCTTTGTTTGCAGAAAAAGATCAAGGCTTTGTGTCCGAATTCAAGAGGCTCTTTAGAGTTCAATCAGGATCACTCAGTATTTTAATTCAGCCAGCACACTTCCTGTGGATTTAAAGGAGCAATCCTCCTGTTGGCCTTTTCTGCTCTCACCGGGGAACAACTGAGACCTGCTGTCAACTGTCAGTCTTTATTTCGACTGGCGAATCTGCAGGCAAATAGCTTGTCACGGCTGACATTTTGGGAAAGTGAATAAATAACTCAAAAACTTCAGGCAAATTGTAACCTGCTCACTCTCAGTTGGTTGAATCTCATTTATTGCACCAGCTGCATAAAGAGACAAAACTCATAGCTTGCATCTAGTTTTTATGAATTGCCTGGATAATTATTGTAGAAATTTTATTTGACTGTGTATTACGTTTAAAATCATTTGTGGAACTTTGTGCCTTTGAAATGTTTCATACCATCTTAGATTTCTTTCTATTACAATAACAGGCAGAAAGATTTTATTGTAACAGGTTAATATTTTCTCCATCAATAGTTTTTCAAGCTTTCTGAAAGTCCTCTGACTTTTTTTTTTTCTGTTTTCATTTTCTTGAATCTTGGTGACTTTTTTCCTCATTTCTAGTCTTCTCTTTCAGAGGTTTTGAAGAGCATATGGATGTTGTATTGCTTTTAAATAAAAACTTGCAGAAACAGGACGTGTGGAGGGTGGTAAAAACAATCTTCAGACCTTAAAGACTGCATTTATCAGAAAGTCATTTTGTGAGTCATGCGCCGTATAAGTAAGGGGATCCAGACACAACAACTCTGAGGTGCAGCATCTATCTTTTGCTAATAGCTCGTTGGCAGTCGTATTCACAGATGAATAAATTAGATTAACACACTAGATTAACCGGATTGGCTTCACAGAAGTTAAATTCTGTCATGCTACAACCACAAACCCTTTTTGATGGTATTTTTTTGAGCTTGGCTAACATAACATGCACCACTTTGATTGGGCAATTTTAAAACCTGAATCTGTTTTCATCTGAATTATTTTATTGCTTTTTAACCCTTTTCTGTTGAAGAAACGTGTATCTAGGTCCTCAAGCATGATCCTTCCTCTGCCATAAGTTAATGTGGAATTGGTGTGTTCAGGATGCATATTTAGATGACCAGTGAAGGGAATTCATGATGTTGGATTTTATTTAGAGAGTATTTGAGAAAAAAAGGGACTGAATATTAATGCATGCCACATTTTTTAGATTTTTTTTGTTTGTTTAAAAAACTAAACTCAAACATCATATTCCTTCTAACTTTGTAGAATTGTGCACATTTTAACATCTGCTGAAGCTGGTGATTTGTAAAGAGGCAGAAAAAGAAAACATTCAAGGAGTATGACATCTTTAGCAAGGCACTGTATTCTTCCACGAACATGCTGCGACACAAAGTCAGAGTGCAACTTAAAGTCTGGTTTCTCTGAAGAAAACTTTAGAGATGAGTGACGGCTCAAGACTTCTTTTTTGTACCTTGTCACAAATACGTTAGCAGCATTTCGAAATGAGTCTTCAACGAACCACTTTTACTGTCAGCAGGAACCAAGTGCTTTCTGTGTTTGAGCTATTATAACGTCTGCCTGATGGTGTTGGGGACGGAGGGCAGATGCAAACCTTTGTGTTTCATTAACGGAAACAAATCCTGATTATTATTGTCATGTCATTACGTTCCATTTGCAGATCCAGTAGTTGAACTTGTTTAATGGCCAGGAAGTTAGAAAGCAAGCCTGTGAAACTTCATCATTAAGCTTTTAGTTAAAGGGCATCTACAGAACATGGCTGCATCCTTGAAAATTCACTATATAGTGAATCATTAGCTGACATATTCCAACAATCTTAGATATATTAAATGAGCTGTATGTTCGCACTTTGTTTTAACATCTAATTGTGACGGGACTATATGCAGGAAATTAAATGCATACCAGTTTGAGATTCTTACTGTATCAAAGTTAAAATAAAGTACATATGTATCATGGTAGCACAGTATCATTATACTTCCCCAAAAAGTTTTTACAACAGAAATATGTTTTACCTGATTTTATCTGAAGGTAATCTGTGCAAAACCTTCTGCAAAATCAATAGCTCCAGACTTCTGTACTTCATGTGGCCTCCAGATTAGCTCATGAGCAATGGATATAGATGTTCTTAGAATTTGCTTCCATCACTGAGCAGCTGTATCTAAGCCTTACATCACCAAGAGCATCGCAAAATAAGGATGTTTGATATCAAGAAAATATGTAGTTAAGCCGGACAGTTAGTCATTTCCACTGTCCTGATATATTTTCAATAAGCACAGAGTGAACATGTGACATTTGAAATAGACTTTATGCTGTATTTTTCTAAGCAGTCATTTGCTGTTGTGATATTGCTAACACTGATAGCTTTTTGATGCAAAACATTTGGTACCGGGGATAAAGCATATCACCAAGTGGACTCTAGACCAATCTAGACATATTCTCTGGAGAGATGAAACCTTTCTCTATGTGTGGCAACCCAAACTGGGTTTGACAGCTGCTAAGCGAACTGAACTTTCCTGAGAGATTAGTGTCAACTGTGAAGTTTAGTGTAGAGGGGATTATGATGTGGAGCTGTCTTTCAGGAGTTGGGACTAGTCCCTCAGTTCTTTAATATTGTAAATGAAGACATTTTGGAAAATGTGAAACTCTTGATTCTGAGAGACGGCATCCTGGATGGTAAACGATGGAGAACAAAGCACAGTCATCAAGCCTTTAACTGTCACCCTCAAAACTTTTACAGGTTAGTCAATGGACACCAGTGTCCTCAAGGCTAAAGAACTGGGATGCACGGTTAGGAACACAACCGATACGTGATGATGTCGTCATCATGTATCGGCCAGAAAATTGCATTCGGTGCAACAATAAGCTTGGTTGGCTCTCTGGCATGTCTGATAAGAGTTCAACCAGTAGACATCGAAGACCTTTTGCTTGATTGATGTGCAAATCTCATTGTGTATTTCTGTTGTAAGCTGGCTCACTTAAAACTTAAACATTAAACAATGAAATTAAAAGTTGGATCATTTACTTTATTAATTATACAGGACTCTGTTTAAGAACTTCTTCCCCCTCTCTCTGATCGTAGATCCTATAAAAACAGCCCAAGGCTCCCTATCCCTGAAAGCCTACAGACTCACCCCGAAGCTCATGGAGATCTGCAAAGAGAAGGACTTCACCCCCGAAGGGTAAGTAACATCACAGAACAACGCACTTGTCTATCCTTTGTCTGCATTTGCTTGTCCGCTCATGGACAAACATTGCTTACCGAGATGTACCATTAAAACCGTAGCTTTTTCGCCCCTTCTTGATTCTGTTTATTCAGCGGATGCAAATGTAGCACCGCGCATCCACGTGGGAGTCATTTACTGGCAGTTGGAGATGGATGCTGATGAAGATGATGATGATTTATCAGCTCGCCCTTGCCCGTCGAACAAATGTTCCATGTTTACGCTTTTTCTGACCTCAAGGCTTATCGTAATTGCTTTTAAATTGCAGCTAAAAATGAACGTAATGAGGGGACTGTTTCCTTTGCGGTTCGGAGCAGTCCGGTTGCAGCTGGCCTCACATAGACACAAACACGTGAGGACACGGAGCACATGGTCAGATAATTACAAGCGTTATCTGTCCAATAATAAAACCCCAGAGGCGTTAGGTGACGGACTGTTTGGAACCTTATGATTTGCATTCTGACTCCTACAACGTGTGTTTACAGACAAAAGGACTTTTTAACAGCACTGTTGTTTTGCTCTTTGCTATTTCTATTACTTTTATTTCTCTATATTTTTGTCTTTCTTGCCCCCAGTCTTTTCCTGAGCTAGCGTTTGGCCACGAGTCGAAAGCCTACTCCTTTCTGCTTTTCATTAGCTTCCTATGATTTACTGTAGCTACAATCAGTGCTATTAACAGGCATATGATTGGTATATGATGGTTAAGAATGATATCGATGCAAATTCACAGTAGTTTCTCTGTTTGTTTGTTTTTTTACAATATTAACAAGTAATGCAACAATATCAGTGATTGTTGTGGTTGGGCATTTGTGTCATTTATTAATCTTTTGTGATAAATTTGTCAAAAGTTTTTAATCTATTGCATATGATTAAATGGCGTTAAAATGCCGTGTGTGCGACTTAGGGGTTCAATTCACAATTCTTTGCGATTGGTGTCCTAAAGAAGTGTGTTATAAATGGGAATGACTTTCTAGAGCAGTATTTGTGTTTGTGGAGCGGTGGATGTTGTGCCATTGAGTCACAGCCACACAGTTACCTAAAAAAAATAAATAAAATAAAATCAATAAATATAGTTCTTATTGTTGCTTTTAATCATCATCACGATAGTACCACAAGTATATATTTTTTTGTCCTACAAAGGTGTTAAACTTCAAGTGTCTTTTCCCCAATATCAGCTTCAGTCAGCATAACCCCCACACACCCTCCATCTTTCTCATCTATATTTGAGGTTATGTATGCTTGCAAATGTTGTTCATGTTTTTGAAATGAAAAGCATCAGAGAGATAAGAGTTGAGTGGCCTGATCCCTTTGAACCTCCCTCCAGCTCCACTGGGCTCTGCAGGCAGTGGTCAATACTGTCCACTTCAGCACACAATCTACAGTATCAAATTAGTCCTCCCATGTAGGGAACCTTTGACTTTATCCAGTGGGGCCCAACGTACAGAGCTCTTGACATTAAGTGTGCCAGTGTCCAGTATGGTTGAGTAATTTGTCCTGCCTATGGTACAGCGCACTGTCCTTCTGTTTTCTTGTGGGAAGCATTTTATGTCACGCTGCAGACATTTGGAAAGGTCACAGAATGCAGCAAATACTTTAAAGAACTCCAGATTGATAATTGTGTCAAATTCCTAAGCAGTATTTATGTAACTATGGATTTTTCCTACAGACTCTTATAATTTATTCCGAGTTGAGTTGTCCTCTGTTCTAAGCTGCAGGCAGAAACTCACTTTTGTGCGTCAGCGTCTCTTCTTAAGTTTGCCTGAGGTGATGCTCTACTTAGAATATGAAAGACTTTTAATCAATATAATATCTTAAAAGAATTCCATTATTCTTTTCTTACCCATTTATGGCACAGGCATGCTGGTCTGTGGCAAAGTAAACAAGGTAGAATAATGCAGTTATGTGTATTGATCCTAGAGCAAGGATCTACCAAGCCAATCTTTAACATTTGTTTGCGCCACAGTGGACTATAGCAGACAGAAAAACTGTAGAATGCTTCCAGGTTTGGATGAATATTGGACAAGAAGACTGAAGAGTTTCCAGTCTGTCCTTGCATCCATTTCTCCACCAGATATCCAAGTGCTTTTCCACAATCCACATGTCTTTTTATGTGTCCATCCATCCTTGCTTTTCTCAAAAGTGTGTCCAACTGTCTTCCAAAATATTCTTCAATCCATTCATTTATCTGTAAATATACCCACTATTTCTTACGCATCCGTCCATTCAAATGTCTATTTCTTCGCCATTCTTGTTCTATCTATCATCTATCCATCCATGGACGAATATGAATATTTCTCTGTCTGTTCTGTAGCCGCCCACGCATCCATCCTTCTGTCCATTTGTTCACCATGCACTCCTTGGTTCATTCTCAAGACTCCATTTATCCGTCTGTCTTTCCCTCCATTCATCAATATATTTGATTGTTCATCATCCATCCATCCGTTAATTTGGCCGTTATTTCTTATGCATTCATCCTTTCAGCCATCCATCTGATTATCTGTCTGTCATCCTGCCAGCCATCCCTCCATCTAGTCATCTGTCTATTATCCATTTGTCCATCCATTCGTTTGTCCATTATTCGCCCGACTACTCACTTCTGGAATCCTCCATCCTTAAGTCTGGAGGCACATGTGATCTTCTCTGAAAACGGGTTGAAACTCTGTTTATTAGCTGTACATGAGATATTAACAAAACTTAAACCAAAGTTATTTAATTTAGTGTCGCCAGGAGATCGGGGCAGGGGAGCCTTTCAGGGGCATGTGCTGTTAAGCAACTGTCTAAATCAAAATACAACTTGCATAAGATTTGTTTTTATTTTCCTTTTTCTTTTAGTGATGAGATACAATTCTCAGGTGGGGAGTAACATTGCAAAACATTACCTTTTTAACAGTAAAAGGCAGATTCTGGGAACTGAATGCAAATGTACTTTGGTAGAAAAACAGCTCTGTTTAAAGGTTAATGTGGCTGGTTGTTATGGAAGCCATCTCCTTTAAAACAACCTCATGTCCTTTTATATATTTCTAACTCGGTTGACAGACGGTGTGCTTGTTTTTACCAGAACTGTTGGTGGATACCTTCTGTAGATTGCTTAATGGTTAATCTGCTTTACTAACAAAGGGCACATATTTCTGTCAGTGATGTGATTCTACCCGCTAATTTGTTTTTTCATTCATCCTCTTCTGAGTGGAAATGCAGACTAACAACCTGAATTTTAATGGTACCTCACCACAGTTCATTGAATGTAAGCCAACTATAACCTGTGGTTTTATCATCTTCATGTTCTGTTCCTCCAGCCTGAAGAAGGCCAGCGTCGGCTTTGAAAACATGTTTGAGGAGGTGCCCATAGTCATCAAAAACTCCCACCTCATCAACGTGTTGCTGTGGGAGCTGGAGGACAAGTCCACCGTCTCCGACAAGCACGAACTGCTCAACCTCTCCAGCAGGTCAGACATAAGCTCACGGTAACATTTAACACAAAGACTCAGGGTCGACACCTTTTGCCAGGATTTGTTTCTAGCAGGTTTTAGTCCTCCAGAGGTAAATACTTGCAACATGTCTCTGCACGCTCAACTTGGGGGAATAGTGACTTTATTAGCTTGTTTCTTTTAACCATCTTGGTTGCAAAGTGTTTTTGATTGTGATATTAACTTTGTAATTTTGGGGCTTCAAACACTTAAAAAAAAACAAACTAAATTCTACCAAGTAGTTTTGGTCTAGTTTCTGGACCGAAAAATATTTTACCAGTGGCAGTAGTCCGTTTTAGGTGTTTACTTAAAACAAGCTCATATTTCTTGATGAAAAAATACTAAGTTAGTTTCAAATGTAATAACATATTTGCACCAAAGACTTGGCCAAAAACACTAGGTAAGACTTTGTTTTTGCAGTGAACATATTCAAACTCACTTCTGATGACCTTGTATGACATAGATTCAACTCTCAACCAATCAGATTCTCGTTTCCTTTTTCCAACATTTCAAACAATGCTTCAGCATTTCATAAACCTTTCCAAAACACTACCCAACTAAAAGAAATCTGGTTGTTGAAAGAAAAAGCGTAATCCCCAAATGGCCCAACACTGAGCACAATGTCACTTTCATTAGATCCATCTGCACATAAATACCCCCGAAATGGGGAGCACTTCTGTTCCGAAGAAAGCGGGAATTTCTTAAAAGCATTGTTCAAGCATTAAAGCTACATCATTGTATCTCTTTGAAGGCAGTAAGATGCATTTGCTGACATGCCCTGCAACCACTTCTAAATTAAAATTGATTTGACATTAGGGAATTGTTGTCAGAACACAACAGTGTTCTAAAAGCCATTAGAATGGAACGCAGACCCTGGAGAACCACGGCAAGAGCTACTAAAAGACTGTTTGGAGTCTCCAGAAAGCATCCATGTTTCTTTTTTAATATCATCTCAGATGAGTGGTGAGGGAACGCGTCCAACTCCAGCTTCATGCAGTAGCAATCGTTTCCTGAAGAAGCAAATACATTTAATCAGTGCAGTTGGCCGGTCCTGCATTGGCTTTACGAAGTGTTAACTTTATTATTATAAAGTAAATTCACACCGCAACATGTTTGGTTTATTTCTGCGTTGCTTATTAGCCGAGGAACTGACCATTAGAGAGCTGCCGTGTCTGGGTCAAACTGAGATCATTTTCTATAGTTTAATATGCAGGTGACATATCCATGAGGACAAGGTCACATTCTGTGCATCCACCGTCTCATATAAACAACTCCAGACTGCAAAACAAAGTTTATTCTCCGAGTTAATGAAGGAATGTGACACCTACTGCTCTGCTGTGGCTGTTTTCATGTGGTTTTAATAGCTTTAGAGGATAATGAAGTTCTGTGGTACACGGCCGGAAAATGTAAATGGGATAAATAATTTCTTCCTTATAGTTTTATGGCGGTATTTGTTGACAATAATAATAATAATAAAAAAAGTTATATGTCCTGCCTCGATATTTAAGCCTTATTTTTAAACGATTATGCAGAATATCTTCATGTGGCAGCTGAATTTTAGGCACTAAAAATTTCCTCGTCGTCCATCACTCAAGAACCATTTCAGCACCCTTCACAGTTGCTGGCACCGCTATTGAAACCATTTAAAAAGAATTATAATCTACACATTTTTTTATTGCAGTGTCACAATCACAAAAAAATGATTGAATTTGAGTGCATTTAGTGGTTAAAAATCTATTGTTTTACCAGAATCATCAGTCTCAGCTATTAAAAAGTCGTTAAGAGCTCACCTAGATGCAAAGGTGTGGGTCTTCAAGCTATGTTTGACAGAAGGTAGTTCTGAAGTTGACCTGTTGTTTTCCATAAAATATTAATGTTTTGTTAGCAGAGATTATCTGATTTACATAAGGACTGTATTTGATCTTCTGTAGTTCACAATCAGAAATACTTAGATTTTGGAAACCTTTAGTCTGTCGGATTTTTACAAATAAGCTTTAAAAAAAACTGCACTGTGGGGGGCTTAGTTGAACTTTTGACTTTGACCTTTCATAAGTATCGTGGAAACAAAAGCAGCACAAATACAGATGTTGGGAGCACAAACCAACACAAATAAAGCTCAGTGGATTTCACAAATGGGTTGACCTTCAGTGACCTCCAGAAACTTAGTAACGTTTTAAAAAAAATGACAGCAGCACAAACAAAGTATTTTTCTGCACAAATGTTTTATACCGAGTTTATGAGATTTGAGGAAGAAAAGAAGGTCAACTTCAATCGGGTCATACCATGCTGTCAGTATTACCTGGCTGACCTTGATACTAAAATTTAGGTACATTAAAACTGTCCCCGCTAATTTATGCAGATATTTGTTCAGAAACAGAACGAGCCATCAGACTTTCTCATATCAGTAATGAGCGCCATAGGAGCAAAGATCCACCCCTCAAATCTGCTCACAGGCCCACTCTTTAAGTCTCACATTTACATCTCAGAGGAGCTCTGCATCAGTCTCAGGAGAATTTATCAGCAATCACTTATGGAGATAAACTGCTGCAAGAGGAGCAACAGCTGTGAAGCTGCTAATCAAAAAGCTTCCCAGGGGCAGGTGTGAGAAATTAGCACAATAACGACTGGAAGTGCTGATTTATACACTGTTTTGCTCCCATAGCGCACTGCACTTACCCGTACATTACCCAGAATCACCGCAGGAATCGCTATTCTTCTCCTCCGAGTCCTTCTGAGCAACCGAGCTTCGTGTGAACACTGCCTTTTTTTTTCTTCTTCTTTGAATGCACGGCCAGCCGCTCTTAAACACAGATGCAATCATTTGTTAAAGTTGTCAGGTAGACTCACTTATCTTGCATGTTATTTACTTTCGAAGATGACTGCTCTGAAGTCGAAGCACAGTTTTTTGATATCACCCCAAAACTAGGCGGGGGGAGCGGCGGAGAAGATGGCCTCCCCATAGGCTTTCTGACATGATTGCCGATGGGATGCCTTTCAAGATGAAATTGTTTCCTGAAGTTGTCAGATTGCTGTGCAGCTCTGTTCTGGTTTGGGATTGTAATGTCCATCTCTCTACATCTTCGGCTGACAGCTCCACCCTTTTCTATTCATTTCCCCTCCTTCAGAAAAAAAATAAAATAAATAATAAAAATAAGAACCCAGAAACGATAATGGGTTTTATTTAATGTTTTTCCTTTTGTCTCATTTCCCAATCTGTTGGCCCATTCATCAATGTCATCTGTGTATAAGGCTGACTGAGTGCAGTTTCACTTCAGCAAGCAGGGTTGTTCTTACCACAGATGATGATGTTGATCGTGGTGATTGATTGCATGGATGTAAATTCATCTACATAGCCAAACCATCTTGGAAACGACTCCTACGTTTGCAATGTCGCAGGCTGGAGTGCGTTTGTTAAGCTTCAACATCACTTCCTGCTCAATCATCAGACGCTTGGCAGTTCATTATGAAAAATGCTTTTAGCGTTTTTACTTTTTCTGTCCGTCTGAGCAGCTGGCTTGGTCCGTTACCATTTGTCTGTGTGATCGACCTGGGTTGAAACGTATGTAAATAGAAATGCATTGGCACCACAGGGCAAATTTTCCAATCATGAGAGCAGCTAAGCAAGTAGAATACAAAATGTTCTCCAAAAGGCTGGAAGTCTTCAATTTTTTAAACAGCGTTACTTTTTATTTGCATCTTTTATGGTTTCCACAAGCCTAAAATGCAAAAGCGCTTGGAGGAAAGGATTGGACGCCCTTCAGGTTGGCAGCTGTCTTTGGCCTGTAAATGCTTTGTTGCCAACTGAGAGTCTATTGGTTCATTTTCTGCAGATGTTTCTCCGATTCTGCAAGGAGGCATCTGGGCCGTTCTGGTAATTTAAACTTTTCTTTGGGATCATTATTCTTTCCTGCTCTTTTTTTATCGTCAGCATTTTTTTTTTTTTTTTTTTTTTTTTTTTTTACAGATAGTGTGATGTTTTCTTTTATTGGCTTGATTCTACTCCACTATGAGTAAAATATGCCGGGGGCTGCAGCACAAGCCCGAAGCATGATCGATCCGCCCGCTGGCTTTGGAACTGGATATACCGCTTGTCTTAAAATCAAATTTGGCACAGATTTTTATCTCTACACTTACTTTTCCTGCTGTATCTAAAAAGTTTTATTTTACATTAAATTGAGGGGTTTTATTTTCTAATTTATGGCCCAATCTTCCCTTGTAGCAGGGCGTAAAGCATTTATAGGCTATAAAAATCTTTCCAGTTGGCCCATGTTAAATAAACAGGTTTCCTCTGTCAGCTGCTAAATGACTGTAATTAAAAATAAAATGTAGCAAAGTAGCAGTGCCTTATTTGCAACTGAAAGGACTAGATAGCAGTTTATCAGCTACTTTTATGGTAATTCTGTCCTTGGATCTAAACCTATTTGGTTTATGTTTTGCCTCTTCTGTTCACATTTGTTTCTGTGAGATGTCAACAAAAGGTAAATGCATGCAGATTCTATTCAGAGCTCAGCATTATACCAAGGATTGTGTTGGACACAGATAAGCTGCTAACGTTGATCTTTTTTGACATGCCCAATTGCATTCAATGGTCATTTTACTTGACAACTTGACAATGGTTGAGTTACATCAGTTGGTGGTACAAGAAGCCTTTTTTGCACTTTACAGTCTCTCAAAGGTAGTCCATAAAAGCTTTATGAAGTGTGGCGTGACCTTTTCCCAGTCACAGTTTGGGAATTTGGAAAACACTCTTCAGACTGACTCACATGTGGAGTGTTGTCATCCAGCAACAGCTCGCCTCCCACTGGATTTCATTACAGGACGTTTTCCTTTAGGGAGATCTCAGCAGAGCTTCTTGCCATTAAGCTGTCGAGTTGCTTAAAATAGGAGTGAGAGCCCGACTGTAACCGATCCAAACAGTGTTTACAATGTTTGCTTTAATTTAGTCCCAGTGCGAAGCCATAATGATTGCACTCTATTTACTTCTGACGTTTGGTGAAAAGGTTTTTGTTTCTGTCAATGTCACGTGGCTCGACTCTAGAAAACTGTAGAGCAGCTTTACTAAAAGTTCCTGTAGTTTTCTTTCTTGGACAATAAGTTATTTTGTGCTGACTTTTAGCCAGTCCATAAAAACTGCTAAAAGAAGGTGTTCTGCTTCCATCATTCGTGGTCTTGACTCTAACTGTGCCTATTGACTTTAATGTCCTGTTGCCAGGCTAATGCTGGTATGGGATTTACACAGTTTAACGTTTTGTAAAAGTGCCTTGGTTTTATTGGACGAAGGTATTTCCACTGAAACTGCAAAAAGCCTGACTTGATATAATTTATAAGAAAAGAAACTGTAACTTGTACTGCTGCAAAACACATTTGAACATGGAGTGTAAAGGGCAGCCAGTTATCTTACCAGCTGACTTTATCACCTGGCCCAGCTTCTTCCTCTCAGCCTCAGTGCAGTCAGCGTGTCAGAGAGCTATACCATACACCAGCACACTTTCAATGGTGGAGCAATTGAAGGTCACCAGCAGCATCCCCTCCAGTCTTTTCCATCTGAGGACTCTCAAGAAGTGGAATTGCTGCCGGGCCTCCTTCGTCCTTCTTTCCTGTGTGCTGTCCCAGAAAGATCTTCAGAGATAGGAGTCCCCAGGAATAGACGTGGGAACTCTCCACACACACTTTATTTTTATGTTTGAGGATGAAATCTTCCCCCCCCCCTCCTAAAAGGATCTTCTTTATATTGGGAGCCAAATTATTCCTTAGATTCCACTTAAGCATTTGTATTGTGCAGATCATTAAAGGCTTTTGCTGCTCTGCTGTTATCTTTCACTCAAGCTTAATACGCTGATATTAGCTTGTTAATTAGTCAGGCTATCTGCTCAGGTGCAGCTACTTAGTAGACATGGCTTAGCAACTTTAGCTTCATTTAGCAGTGATAGTTGGCCCCACGTTAGTTTCTGTTCCATGACTGTCCTGGTTTATTGCAACCAGAAACGTATCTGAACACCTAAATACAGCAGACCTCCAGTATTTGCTGGGTGTCCATGAATACTTGAGTCCCTCTTGAAAACACAACTGACCATTTTAATATTGGATACACCAAATTTGCCTTAGCATGCCTTATTATGCTCAGTGGAAACTGCTACCACAGAAGCTTGTCTCCACTGTTGGGTTTACAGCCAATCGACACCAAGGAAAATGAACAGCGCTTCTGGATTGGCTGCTTTGCAAACACTGCTTTATACGATGTACATTAGCAATACAGCGTGGCATTTTAACCTCAAATCTGCATTTTCTTTCAAATACTTTAGATTTTCTCTTCAAACAAATGTGTATAGGGACATTTTCTGCAAATAATTTGGAGTGCTCCAATGCTTTGATGTGATTCTTCATCAATATTCAGCTTGTAGTAGTATTATTTTCTCAGCAGCCACTTGATGCTGGTGTCCTAATGCCATCTGCATAGATACACTGCTGCCCCAGGTCAGAGACAACCAATCAGAGCCAGGAGGAGGGTCTTATCACTGTCATTCACATTTGCTTACACCCAGTATCTTGGATCGCTGCTGCGGTACAGCTCCTTACATACAATGGAGACTCCCACAAATTAGCATAGTGGATAAACCGTTCCTGGAATGTTAAGTTGTTTCTCCATCATTAGCACAGCTGCTGCGCATACATGACAATGATCGGCGGGGCTAAAACCCTCCTCCCTGTCCTGATTGATTGTTTTTGACCAGGAGTGGTGTGTTTCTTCAGATGACAGTAAAACCACAGAAAGGAGGTTTTTGGTTTTTTTTGTTTTGTTTTGTTTTTTCAAAAGATTGTCTGTCTTATTCTGTAACAGCACAGCAACAGTTTTAGCAAATATCTAGCAAACGTATTTCTTAAAAAGTTCCCCACTGCAGCTTTAACAAGACATATGAAGGTCAAATAATTTTTGTTTTGTTTTTCCTCTCTGAATTCATCCAAGATATATTATGTTCCATCCCATTTTATCTGAAGACATATCCAAGCTCTTGCATGACACAGTTGCTCTCTCTGCTATCAGGCAGCCCTGATGATGTGTATCCAGTAAAAGAAAGGGTTCAGAGCGCTGGGACAAGCCAGAGAAATGGGGTCACAGAGGAGGTAGTGATGGAGATGTTGCTGTGAATTGAATACAATGTGGGGGAAAAAATTACCCTTGACAAATGAACTTGAGCAGATATTTTGAACCAAAGCTTTTCATAGTTCCTTTTCTTCAACTTGTCACCTTATTGCAATAAAATAAATAAACATAAAATGAATTAAAGGGTTAAAATGTGGACCAACTTCAATGTAAATCTTTTTTGTAACGGCTAATTTCATGCTTTTTTAAAAAAATCTTAGCTTTATTTTAACCAAGTTAATGCTGCACCCTGATGTTATATAAAGGGAATTTCATGTCTCCTTTGAAACAAATTATACAGCTATGGAAGCAAGCGATCCAGCTATCCGTTTTGTGCCCCGGTTCATCAGTTAAAAAGTTTCCGTCAGAATAAAATGCTCATTCGGAGAATGGAAGTCATTTTCACAGCAGCTTTGTTAAACAGCTCCCCTCTGAACCTTCAATTTACCGAATGTCAACCAATTTCTGCTATTCACACATCAGTACAATTTTAGAGTTTGTCGTTTATTGTCCCACTGGAATTTGAGTATGTATGAACAGACTTGCCGTGCACTGAATGTGGTGCCATTGAAGCTGACCTTTAAATAGAGCGCGTAATGATTGGAGATACCTAGTCGGTTCTCAATTTCTAATACAATATTGATCTGAATGCTTGTGGACCGGACTGGATAATTTAACCTTTTGCAGTTGTCAGCTGGCTGTCCTGAAATGCATAATCCTGATGTCGTTTAACTGCTAATGCATAGTTTATGGGGAAAAAATGCAATCATGTATTATGACATGTAGTGAGATGTCTGCAAGGTTTTCTTATTAACTTTCTTAAAGGTGTGTTGTGTTCTCCTTCCTCTGGTTTGGTTTGTTCCTTCCCTGAAATTTAGGACTCCAATAGTTTTATAATCCTGGGGACAGAGCCGATTGTTTTGGTGGTTGAGGGAAAATCCGACCTCTTCACCTTCTTAGTTCCACTGATCTCACCTGTGTCCAACATAGATGATGTTTGCAGCAAAGTTTCTCACTTTATCCTTTTTTGTGTGACAGATAAGCAGCCACAGACCCATTCGACATGTTCCCATTGAATATTTTTAATTTTTTTTTCTTAAGAAAACAAAATACTATTCTGGTTTTAAACCCATGATTTGAAGTAATAAATAAAAATAAAGTGACCGTATCAAATTTAACTGCTTGTCTGAACGTTTTGCAAATTATCCTGAAAAGGCCTCTGGTCTTAAGAGCAGAACCATGTCATATTTCAGTTTTTCTTTTTTAATACATTTGCAAAAACGTTCTACATTCCTGTTTTTTCTTTCTCTGTCAAGATGAGATGCTGAGTGTACATTCATGAGAAATAATATGAACTGTTTTTGATTTTAGCAAATGGATGAAATGAAACAAAGAGTGAAAAACTTAAGGGGGGGTGTGAAGACTTCCCGTACCCGCTGCATGTCTCGCTAATGCCTCACGATGCATAATCCCACTCATGTTGAAATGAACCATCTGTACTCGGTCTGCAAAATACATAGTGAATTTATCTTTAATGTATCACTTGACGCAATATGCATACGATGAAGAACTGCACAAAGTCTAGTAATTAATTAGTTACCATACATTCAGATTCTCTGACAGCAATACATTTGTAGACACTAGCAGCATAAAATGTTTTAGAAGGTAAAGAAGTGGTAACCTGGTCAAATCAGGCGGCAGATACAAACAAGCCTTTGTAATGATTTTTCTTTTTCTTTTATTTGTGGATATATGGAGGGTTCAAATTAAACTGTTAGTCATTATATGATTAAAATGCTAACTTATAATTGCCAATGCAGGTAATTAATAAAATGTGTATTTGCTTATTTCATCTGTCCTGTTACTGTACCGTCCCCATGAAATAAATATATCTGTCAAACTTGATAATCAATCAGTTCACTAATTTTGAAAATCATGGAGGATGCTATGATTAAAAATTAAAGCATGTGGAGCAATTCTGCGTTATTTGTATAGATTTTAATCATGTTTGTGAGTAGCTAGTATGCAAATTAATTTGCTTCTAGAGAACTTTGAAAATGTTGTACATAAATTAAATTCACATTTTTACGAATTTTGGTCAAATTAAGAAAAAATTCTTATTCAAATAAGGAAATTGGATTCGAACAGCTGTTTTAGGCTTAACCACTATACTTTATATTTTAACTGAATGCAAGTAAAAACAAAACAAAACTGCAATATTGTCAGCCCATGAACAGAATAATAGCATATATTTAAAATATCTGAGTCCAGATTCCTCTCCCTTGTTATACATTTAAGACCTTACAAGCTCAGTTAAGTTATTACTGATTACAACAGGTTAATAGGGATATATATGCACTCCTGTAGTCATTAATACAGTCCAGTGTGAAGTTCGAATCCCCTCCATCACAGCAGATTCATCTTTTGTGTTCCTAAGCAATAAGACTGACCAACAAGCAACTTTGTTTTCTGATGGCATCTGGTTTATCCTCCCAGTTCTAAAGAAAACACTAGTTTGTGGTTAAGGCATCACACGTTACTGAAATGGGAAGAAGCTTTTAAAATATCTTCTAACAAGATGACATGGAACAGTTTCCCTGACAACCACAGGAAAGATGTTTTGTTAATTGTTATCGAGTGTCTCAGGGTTAAAAAGTTCGACTTGCTGGCAAGATTAACTTGAATTTGTGTCCAGACGAAATTTTTTTTAGTGTCAAAAAAAGAAACTTGAAGTATTAGTTGGTGTATTAATTCTTCATACAACCCATATAAACATATCAATTGTTGTTTTATAACTAATTAAAACCATTCAAAATTTTGTTTAGTGCATCATTTTTAGATTCTTTCTTGAAAACGTCTCACTGAGCCATCCTCCTGACCTATTTAGCAGATACAATTAGACACAAAAGCAAGTTTAAGAAAGAGGGAAAACAAAGCAAACTGATCATTTACTCCTGCATATCGACTGGTTTGAAACATGAGCAAATTGTGCTTTGAGGACTCCTGTTTTGACTGCATGATTATCCATGCATACAATATTTAAACATACCACATGCATTAGCCATCATATCGCTTTAATAAACCAGTTTTAAGCGGGCCGTTCTTGGAGGGAGCCGTTCCTTACGCAGTCGGAGGGCCGCAGCAGGGAAGCGCTATCCTGTGATTTGGTCTCGATCCATTGAGTTTTCATGCAGGAAAGCCAAAGTCATCACAGCGCCCCTCACTGTTTAACACGACCGGACTGGCACCAGATCAGAACACAGAAATGACTGGCATTTCTGTGTTTTAAAATGAACCCATTGTTCATTTTGAAATACTTTTACTCTTCAGATCAAATTGTAAAAGTGAGCATCCGTCTTCAGAATGGGCCAAAACTGCGGCTCGCTAATGAAGTGCGCATGCAGCGTCCTCCTTTTGGCAACAGACACCTATCCCTTCAAGCGGATAATGTAATCACAGATATTAGTGCGCAACTCAAGCAGGTGTAAGATTTTAATATGGCTAGTGTCACAGATAGTTGAGGCATATGAAAACAGCACCCCATAAATCATCAGCTGCGTCCGCGTAATTATGCGCATGCCCGTGGTTACTTGCAGTGCATGTTTGCATTTTAATGTGATTAAGGTGTTAGCAGTGGAAGGGGGCTGACGCTAAGCTGAGATGACCCAGAGCTGTCTTTAGGATGTGCATATTTTTGAGAGATGTGGGAGAGGGGGTTAATTTTTCTGCAGCAGTGCGGGTCGTTTTAGTTTCTTTTTTCTGTTTGGACTCTGGCCAAACGATTTATATGTCTGACATTTTGCTCATAGTTTGAATTGATATTAAAAGAGCAGGAGTCAGAACAATTGTGTAATATGCTTGCACTGCAGTATATTCGTATGTCTACAAAAAAGGGACAAGAAGCATAGCAGCTTTTACTGCACACTTATCTTGCTCATCTTTAGTAAACTAAGGATGAGGAGCAGATAATGATTAGGAATGCTAAGTAATGGGAGTAATATAAATGCTATTTTTTCTTTACAGGTTGCAGAAAAATAACCTGAAGTTGCAAGTCTGCCTTTCTGGAATATTCTATCACAGTTCCGCTAATGAACACAATTTTAATGAGAAAAGTGCTATAAAATGCTATGGCTAGGAGTTTAGCCTAATACTAGGATCTTTGGAAAATTCCACTTGATGCTAGCAATTAGCTTTTTGTGGTAATAATGTTAATAGTAATTACTAGTTCTTACAACCTTAACATCAACAATGTATTAAGAAACTCACAGGCTCATAGTTCATTCACTCTTTATCGTGGGTGGTGTTATGTAAGTTTAACATTGCAACCGAGTTTCTATGGCGACACTATTTAGTCTAAACTTTTTCATAACCACTAGTTAAACGGAGTTTGAACTGATAGTATAATCAGAAATAAAATGAAGAGAACTGCCACTTCATGCCGAAAAGTTGAGATTAGGCTGGTTTAATATGCATGTGGTGGGGAGGTCCATGTTTAGTCTATCTCTATTTCAAGACTGGAGATTAAATACTTTTGGTTATTTGATCCAAGATTTCTTTGAAATATGAGATGAGAGATGTTTAGCAAACTAGCGGTGTCAGGTTGGAAGCTCATTTAGCTAGAAATTCATGACTTTGGGCAGAATAAAGCCCTCAGCTCTGCATCAATATTTTGTAATCTATCTGAGTTCCTTTTCACGTTTCTTTAGTTTTGAGTTTTCTCTTTGATTTCCGACTTTGTTTCCTCAAGTTTTTTTTTTTTTCCAGAGATGCTTATGAAGCAGAAAGTAACTTTCCCAGACATCTAACTTAGACTTCAATCAATGACTATTTATGTTACGTGGAGAAATTTAGGATTTACAACAACTTTGAAAAAAATCTGACCTAACAGTGTGATGAAATCCATCCAGTTCAGAAAGCTCTGACCTTTGTCTCTAAAATAGTGGGTTTAGATCATCCAACTCTTTTTAACTTTGTTGGATTCCCTCCAGTGAGAGTTTTAAGAAAATGGCAGTGGATTGCATGAAGCATCTATCTGTCAACAACAAATCTATCTAAAAAAAGCACTGAACCAGTTACTGAATGAAAAAGAAAATCTCCTGCTGGCAGTACGGGAATCTTGTTAGCCTGAATTTTGATATTTTGGCTACAAAACAAAAGAAAAGTTTGGAACATGGCAGCAGGGATTTTTCTCCTGGCTGTGATTATGGAAGAATCCATCTGTCATGTAAGGTAAACTTCTGCTCTTGTCGAGCCAAAACAAACAAAATTTGTTGCCAAGAAGCACAGAACTGTAGCCCCAATAACTCTGGAAGAGATGAGTTGTGAGTTTGTAACCCTGATGGAAAAAAAAAAAAGAAAAGCAGTGTTAACTCTGCAAATTCCCCCAAACCTTCACGAAGACGGGTCATCCTGGTAGAATTTGTCAAACGGAGGCAGGAATATGTTTTTTCGCAGTACATGCTGCATTGTGTTGCCCCTAAAACCTTCATAAATGAAACAACGTGATTGAACAGATGAAAACATAGGGGGGATTCAAGCTATAGCAGAGCCCTGCAGCCTTGTCAAGGTTGAACTCGAGGTGCAAGGTAGAGACGTAGTGTTCCTAAAAGTCAGACGGGAGACAACCAGCATTCTGTTTTGATGCTCTTCTTTTTTTCCCCCTCTCTGACATTTCTGTGTCTGAGAACAACACATGCACTGTAAAAAAAAAAAAAAAAAAAAAAAAATTAACCTCACTCAAGCTGACAAAGAGACTATTGGAGCCAATCCATTTACTATGCAGATCCCATACTCCATAAAATGTAAAGAAACCTTTTTTAAATCGGCGCGATTCACAAGGTGGTTGAGGCTCAGCAGGCAGCAGCTGTTATTACGGGAAATGCATCCATCTAGCCTGACATTTCACTGACACTGACCTGAAAATTGGTTCATATTGTAAAAGGAAATGTTTTTTAGTAGATTTAGGTTGCATTAGTATTGCCAAAGTAGGTAAAAAGCATTTATGAAGCACTTTTCAAAACCACAAAGTCACTTTACAGAACCAAAAGCACCGAGGACGCGGACGTTTGGAAACAAGAATAAACTAACAGCAGTCATATCGTAGGAAAAACAAAAAACCCAACAAAGAACAAGTTTTAAATCAAGGTTTTGATAAAATTTTAAAACAAAAAAAACATGAATGACAATTTAACATGCAACTAAAACCCAAATTATTAATTCCCATAGCAGATTGAGTTTTAAAGTTAAATGTAAATGTACCCATTTGGAGCGGTTCAGCCACAGTTTAGACTTGAATCTGATGGAAAATATAATATTTACTTTTTATACTCAACACACATTTCATCCTTAGTGTTTATGAGAAAGCTGCTGAGTCATACATCCCCATGATCCCGCTGGATCGATCTGTGTGATGTTAATCGCAAAGTAAGCAGTGAAGTGGGATTTGTACCAGCATGTTTATTGTGAATTGATGGTCTGAAAGACTCTTATTTTGCCTGAAAAATAAGCAAACATTCAACTCATAACCAAACACTCATCTAATGCTGCATTTATGAGGTGCAACACGCTGTGGCTGTAGTTATAAAGTTTCTATATGCTTGTAAAATCTCTTTAAATTAAAACGTAATGGAACTTGTCAATAGAGATGAGGGATACGTCTCGGTTCTCGCTGACGCTTTTCACAAATTCTGTCGGGCAAGACGAAAACTCCGCCTGACGCGCTTGTCATTTCATTCCAGCAACCACTTGGAGAAGAGTCTTCAGCTTCTGATGGACAGGGTGGACGACCTGAACCAAGACATTGTCAAATATAACACCTACAGCCGCAACCTGAGCAAGCAGCAGCAGCAGAAGCACCAGGTAACTCCTGCAAGCAGACTCGTACACGGCGAGGCTTTCAGGGAAGCAAAGTGCCCACACCACCCACACAGTGAGCCAGCAGGAGCAGCAGGCACATCAGCGTACCAGCATGCATATAGAGACGCTTTTGCTCAACTATCACACGTATTCGCAAACAGATGCACCCACAGTCCCATTCTTAGCAGGAGAGCAGCAGGTTTGTGTCTGTAGGATGTGGACACAACCAAATTGAAGCTGTAATCACGGCAGGGAAGAAACGGCTTTGCAAATCCCCAGATCTGAACATCTCGTTGTGAGTGTTGCATTATTGCGCTTATTGACATCTGTGTCGAGGGAACATCAGTTTTTACACCAACTAACAGCAACAAAAATCAACACTTTTTTAAAAAATTATTATTAAAGCGCTTTTGTTTTATTTTTTTTAAAGCCATTTTTATCCGATATGAAGCCAAGGTCTGTTGTTTCGACACATTAAAGTAGCTGACAGGATATCACTTCAAACTCAGCCGTTTAAAATGTGTTACTCCGCTGAGAGCAGGATTTTTTTTAAAAAAGAAAAAAAAAAGGCAAGACGTCTAACTTTTTCCAGACAAATGAGCACCACCGTGAACAGAGCTGTGAACTCCCCTTCAATGTGGCAAAGAGAGATTTCTCTGAAGATTCTTATAATCTTCATTATAATCTTGGTGTAATAAACCAAATGAGTGCATTAGAAGCAAAGCACCAGCAGTGTAAGTAAAGGCCAGGCAACGGCAACCAATCGTCACGAATCATTTCTGTTACCTTGAGTTTACTCTGATAAGGTCGCATTGACTTGTTGCAGCTGTCATGATGTAAACATCCCTCTTCCCACTGTAGCTATTCATGTGTGTCCACAGCAGAAGGTGAAATGATGCAGGTAAGGTGCAGAAATTATTAAGAGCAAGGAGAGTTTAGGTATAGAGCTGTGCAAAAGTATTCATTCCCCCAGTACTTTTGTAATGTTGTTTACAACCACAAAATTCAATGTATGTTATGTGGCAGACCAGCACAACGTACTACAAAACGATCAAGTAGAAGAAACTGAGTAGATCTTTTTTTACATATACAAATCTGAAAAGTGTGGCACGCATGTCTATTTTTTGGCAGGACCACATTTTCCTACAAATCTTTGATGGAAAACCTGGAAAAGATCTGACTGCACGATTTTACGCTATCATCTAATTTATATAGTAGACAATTCTTTAAAACAAATTTCACCTTTAAAAAAAAAAAGAAAAAAGCAATTATTTAATGCAAGACAATTTCCGCATGTGACAAAATTAGATGTAACACTTTAAAGTGTGAAGTATGTGTGTATAGTGCCACCTTCAGCATGACAAAAAAGTAAACTTATTGTTTATGTATTGACAGATACACAAGATGTACATTTGCATTTATTTAAAAGTAATAATAATAATAATAAAAACTAATAATACTAATACAATAATAGGAATTTTAACAGTAAAACTTATTTGGGTTTCTGAATACGTCTGCACCATAATACCTGAAGGCAGCTAATCAAACATGTGGAAAGGGTAGAAAGTTGTAACACACAACCTGCCCAACTTCAGAAAGTATTTAGGACTTGGAAAAAATATATCTCAATCATTTCTTTGTGCTCCTCCTCAGCTTTGAGGAGTCTCTGCTCTTCTCCACTTTGCTGCTGTGGTTCATAATGAATCTCACCAAGCAGCCAGACCTTCCATATAATCTCTTAACTTGATGTGGTTTCATACTTTAGACCACTCTAACCTTTGAAAACCTGGCTTTTCATAGAGCAAGTGCACACTCTGCCCACCATGTTTGATTTGAAATGGTAGCATCGATGGAAACAACTAATGGCTCAAGCCTCACTGGTTTGAAGGTAAAACACACACATTCTGCTGCAGACTGAAGACTGCTCACACAGCAATATGGAGGAAAACCGTTGTAACTTTTATCAAAATAAAAAGATGAAAAAAATGAAAAAATTGGCTATTTGAGCGATACGGTGAAATCTGTTAGGTAACTGAATTTTTGTTGAATGCAAGTCTTGCTGTTCAAGACTAAAACCATGTATTCATATCTTTCCACTGCTTTCTGTTAATCTATCGCATGCCTGTCCAAAAACTATATTCACGTTTCAATTTGTAGAGTGACAAAAGGCGGAAAAAGTTTCAGGAGAACGAAGACCGCTAAAAGGCTCTGCAAAAGCCGAGCTTGCTCTGAGCAGAAGGTGCAGCTACATCACAGCTTCGACTTGGCTTAAAAGCAGGAGCGAACGCAATTTCAGAAAAATAAATGCACCGAGAGTGAAAACATGCGTGCACACACAGTCTGTGTGCACATAGTGCCATCTGCAGCTACAACCTCCGCCAGTTGCATCATAAACATCTGGCAGCAAATGGAAGCCGCCAGCGTCACGCGGCAACGTGTATTGTTCGAGGAAATGGGAGCATAGCAGCTCACCGTGACTCACTGATCTGCACACAAACATACACCTACGTCGAAATGGCTATATCATTCAGTCATTAGTCTGTGGAAGTGAGAAAATGTCTGAGGTATTAATGTTGATCCGGGATGAGTCACCGTCATCGTTTTATCATCAAGTAGGAGATAAAGTTACAGCCAGCTTCTCGCCAAACCAGGCAGAGTCGGATGAAACGTGGATCCGTAACTGTAGGCAGAAGTTTATGAACTCTCAAGAGGAAGCGAATACGTTTCATCCTCACACTTTTAGAGCATTTGAATCCATCAGTCTCCATGTTTCTTGTCTTATCAGTCTCCCAAGCTTTCCTCTTTCACTCTTGCACCCAAACTCATATATAATATCACACAGACGAGCCCTTCTTTTATAGTGTCAGCTTTTTCACATTTCACATGGTACCCTATTATGAACCAATAAAGCACACATGGAAAAGGAAAGTGAGCTTCTATTAAACCTCTCAGACATCTACGCTGCGTGCCCCTTGTAATCTTGTGCTATTGACCCTGCTGCTTCCCGGACAAATGGAACCATATTAATCATCATAGAAAGTTGCAAAAAGCCATCGTGCTGAGGGGGCTCCATTTTTCTCCCGCAGCCTTCTGTATTTGGTAAATAACAGATTCCTCAGCACGCGCGATCCGCAGCCAAGTTGGGTCCTTTTGTTGCCGGGAACGTGTGGCTCCCTCCGTTCTGATTCATTCGCATCCAAACGAGCCCGCGCCACACTTTGCTGTCGATTAGGTATGCCGCAGTGTTTTAATCCGCTGAACTGAGGAAGCATAAATTGTGCCTAATAGAAGATTTCAGCGACAATTAAAAGATTTACCAACCCGAGGAATTTCTTTTATTTATTTTTTTTAAGCAAACGCGTACAAAGCGAGCCAGAGCAGCAGCAGCAGAAGAAGAGAGCTTCGCCAAAGAGAGGTCGTAAAAAGTTCAGCGGTTGAAGCTGCCGTGATGTCTGGGTTGTTGTGCCAAAAGGAAGGTGGAAAACTGGCGGGAGGATGTTTCAGCAGTTTGACGGGGAGGTTGTTGGAACCCTAAAAGCAGAATACAGACGATGTGTGCTGAAATGAATTTTTGAACAGAAAAGATCTGGGCCAAAGGTGAGCAGAGGGTAATTGGGCTTAATCTAAATTGTGGCTGATGCAAACATGCCCTTTGAGAGGAGCAGGAATATGATATTCTCTTAATTCCTAAGCAACTGTTGCTAGAAAAGAACTCAAAATATTCTTATTTGAACCAAAAGCCCGTCTTTAAAAAGTAAACCGAGGATCTCATCTACATTAAACCAGAGGTCAGCAACCTTCATGAATTAAAGAGCCATTCTGTTTTCAGGCCAGACCAAAAAAAAAAAAGACTTGGTCACAAATGTCAACATGACTTTTTGGAATAGAAAAAAAATATACATATTTTATTAATTTAAGTAAATATCTTCTTTAGAAAAATGTTTATTTTTAAAGAAGCATCATTTCATCTCTAATTTTTTAGAACTAAAATAAAAATTATATTTTGCAAGAAGAGTATGGATATTTTTTTTTTTCTGTTGCATGGAAAATAATGAGATGATGGAAAAGCACATAGATCCTAGTTTGACAAGAAAAAACAGATCTAAAAGCTTATTACTGGTACTTCCATTGTCTTTTTTTGTGAAAATTTAATGCAGATATTTGCAGGAAAAAACCTGCTAAAACCCTGCATTTGTTAAGTCTATATTTAGAGGGTTAGCTGGTTCTTTTTATGTTTCAGCCAAAGTTATTAAGAGCCATTGTGGACGGTCCAATAAACCACATGCAGCTCCGGAGCCGCAGGTTGTAGACCCCTGCATTAACAATGATTTTGTAGAAGTTACTAAATAACTTCTTCACTTCTTTCTGTGGCCAATTCAAAGTGATAAGATGTTAATTTTCTCCTGCACAATTCAATCTCGATGCTAATTGTAATTTGAGAGCCGACATTGGCTGCAGTCTGAACGAGATGATCAGAGATCTTATGAGGGCATTCTGACTGGGCGAGCTGACCGAGGAATGCACGAAACACGGTGTGCTTGGAGAACGAGTCTGTAATCAAGCATGGTTTAGATCTGTTCCCCCCGCCCAAAAATAAGAAATAAAAAATGCACAACTGTTTTTAGCGCTGTTAAAAAGTGTTTGCCCCCTCCCCAATTTTCTGTCTATTTGCATGTTTGTGACACTTCAGTGTTTCAGGTCATCAGACCAATTTAAATATTAGTCAAAGCCAACTCAAGTGAACACAAAATGTATTTTTTAAACAAAGATGTTTATTACTAAGGCACAGCCCTGTGTGGAAAAAGTTCAAGTCAACCGTTTTGTTTTGCCTTTGTTAATTAGGAGGAGCTTATTGAATCCAGAAAATCGTCAAATTAAAGAAATTATTTTTTAAAATTTTAGATGAACAGACTGTAGCACTGCCGGTCAGATTAAATCATTCTTGAAGCAGGACAGATGTCAGATGTCGTTTGTATTTGTACTTGTTAAACCACCGGGGAGACCAGGTGAAATTAGTCTTTACTGAAATCAGTGCGTAGTGCGCTACGCATGTGGGCTCTTCTCTAATTCCTCTAGGCCAGTTGAGTTGCATAAAACATGCCAGATAATGACCGTTGATCAAACCGAAATAGTTGGTTGTTATGGACTCTCACAAGCAAATTTCCTTACAGTAAACTACTTTTAGATCAGAGAAAATGACTTAAAATTATTGGTTGTTAAAGCAGGTACAAAGTGTCCTAAACTTAAAGGGGAAAAAATGGTTAAGTACGTAAAATGGCACCCATCCATTAGCCAGTGTGGCACTTCGTTACCATGGGGACCTGACACAGAATGGTAGATTATTACTGGCCAAGAAGTCATCATAATCTGATTTCCTCCTGTTGCCTGGGCATCGAGAGACATGGCAGATGCCGTTTGAGCTCGTAAAATCTGAAGGAAGACTCTACTAACTTGATATGATTTTAACAATAGAAACCAGATCTTATTTTACTGGGGGTTTTTTAGGGAAGGGGGTAACGATAATAAATTACTGTTTACCTAGTTGCTTCAGCACTATGGAAACATTTCAAAACAGACTGGTGAAACTGAGAACATGCCATCATGTCCATCAGGTGCGTAAATGCTTCTAAATTTACAGAAAGAGGCAAACAGTACAAAATGCAGGAAAGATGCTGGAAGATGATCACTTTTCATCATCAGATATAAAGCATAAACTAACAAGAGGCTTCAGTCCAACTCCGTTTCAGCAATAACTTGGTAAGTGTGCTCTTTACTGAGCAGATTGGGTGAAAAGTCGGAGGGTGTCTCCTTTGTTTTGCTGACATGAACACATTCGTTCGGTATTGGCACCAGGCTTTTAAATTTAATTTCCAGTAACATTTAGACACTTCTCCGGAACTGTAAAGCAATTATTCGCGGTATAAGGGAGGAAGACGCACGAAAAGTTTTGCACATTTCCATTTCAGTGATGCAGTCATGCTGGGCCACACGGAGAGGAGGGGGAAAGAAAAGATCAAAATGTTTCTTTGTTTATCTGATGAACCTGTACAGGTGCATTGTGGGATGTTTGGTTGAAAGCACTCGACTTGCTTGAACCCCAGCTACTTCCTCTGTCTGCTCCAACCTTCCTCCTCTTCGCCTTCATCTTGCCAAATTAACAAGGCTTTTAGGATCTCCGGAGACGTGGCACCTCACTGATTTACCGACTGTCAGCCCGCCACAAATCACTCCATTCCTGTTAGCACTTATAACTCTTCTGTCTCCGTCTCCCCATCTCTGCTTTCATCGCTCTGTTATTCTACTTTTCTTACTTTGTGCTCTCCGACTTTACGCCTCCCGCTTCTTTTTTTTTTTTTTCCTGCTACCGCTCTCCGCTTCCTTACCTGCTGCATTTATTTTATTATTTCCTTCGATACTCCCACATCTTCTTGTCGTCATCTCATGCTGCCTTCCCCCCCCCCAACCTTCTGCTCCCTCTACATCTGCCCCCACTAATGCCCCTCCTTTGTGGGCCCCTCTCTGCAGTACCTCCAGAGGCGGCAGCAGGAGAACGTCCAGCGGCAGAGCAGAGGGGAGCCCCCGCTACCGGAGGAGGACATCAGCAAGTTGTTCAAGCCCCCCCAGGCGCCGCCGCGCATGGATACACTGCTCATCGCAGGTACGCACACACACACACACCAACACTGAAGACTTTTGTCACCGGCATCAGAGGACCACCCCCACCTCTCCTCTCTAAATTTCATCAGCCGCCTCTACTCTGCTCGCAGCAGCTCAGGTTCTGTTTAGCAATTATCTCTGCCATTATCTTAAAATTAACATTAATTTAAAGTTTATTGGCTGAGTCTCCAGCTCAGCCGCCCCTTTTTTTTCCCCTGCTGTTTGACGACTTTCAGCTCTCCCCCTCTACACCCCTTCCGACAACGATCTGACCTGACCGTTTACTCCGTTCACCGCTAATTTGTTGTTTTGCTGCTTTTTTTTCTCCTCCCCTCCTCCGCATGTTTGCGTTTGTACAAATGCTCGTGTGTGTTTGTGTACATATCCTCACGGGGCGTATGCGTGCGTGCGTTTGCGTGTGTGGGGGCGTGTGAACGCATGTGGCAATCCTCCAACAGGGCAAATTAACAACTACTGCCAGAACGTGAAGGAGTTCACCTCGCAGAACCTCGGGAAGCTGTTCATGGCCGAGGCGCTCCAAGGCCACAACTAGAGGAGAGACGAAAGAGCGAAGATTCTTACGACAAAGGAGATGCGAAAAGCACCTCGCCGCCAGCTGCAGGAGGATCACTCATCTTTTTCTGTCAGCAGAAATCTCCAGTTTTTTTTATGCTTACATCTGTGGGAAAACTATGTCTGACACATTGTTATGTTTCAAATAAAATCCTGCATCTCTACGTTTCCTGCCTCCTTGTGAGTTGTCACAATAAACCGTCCTCTTCTAATTGGACCGATAGCAAATTGTAGAACTCAAACCTCGGGGATAGCTCTGCGTATGTCTGTCTTCCTCCAGAATGTTGACATGCTAAGCTGGAGCTCCTTTGCAATATAAAATAATTACACAGGAACATTGAAGTTGTTGTTGTTGTTGCTCAGACAAAAAGTTTGAGCTGCTTTTTGTCTGCAGCTCAAACTTTACGAAGGTGGAATCGGTCTGTGGTGCTGCATCGTGTGGGAGCAGCAGATGTTTTATAAAAGATCGGAGGCAGAAGAATGAGTCAAACTTGAGTGTTATTTATTTCTAAAAGAAGTTTTAGTTGAGGCAAAGACTTTAATGGGAAAACGCCATGAATTATTAAAGGGGGTAGTGTCTTCACAAATGGCCGACAGGGGAGCTTGTACAACCTTGTGGAATAAGTCATGACTTCCACTATTTGTCTATAATGTCCACTACTGTGATATTTTTATATATTTTTTTAATTCTACACTATTCTTGTGAGATGTTTCTATGAAACACTGCTCTCCAATTTCGGACATTTTAGTTGAGTTTTATTGGTTTTTGAAATCATTCGTTAAACTCTCAGTAGAATTGAAGTCTGGAGAGTTTATTGGCCACAAACCCAAAATTTGAGTGTTTTGTTTTTATTGCCAGTTTTTTCTCGAGTTGTTGGCCAGTGTTCCTCTGCATTGCAGTGTCTTTGGGGCAACATTGTGAGTGAGGTGAGTCCACTGTCTCAGACAAGAGTTTATCCCAAACACAGGCTTTTAGGAAGCTTCACTGTTGGCTTGACATGAGGCTCATAGCGTTCACCTTCTTTATTTATTTTTTCCTGTGGATGGATCTCCTAAACTGTCTGAGGATTCAACAGAGGGCCTGATTAGTTTGTAAAGTTGTAAGTATGCGTTCTTGGGATGACCTCCGGAAGATCTGACATGTTTGGCAGCAATTTATTTTGCTGTTCCACATAATGAACCAAATCAGTGTCATAAATGGATAAAAGCACGAATGTTGAGGCTGTTTTTTGTTTTCCTACTCCTGTGAAAAACTTCACCTCGCTTGTTATAATCATAAGTCATCTGCCAGAGTTTCTTTTGGGCTGGATGATGAAAATGGTTGGAAACCACTACCTCACATATATGACTCCTGCAGAGTTGATCCTCCGCTGGCGTCTAGTCCTGCTGCTTCATCTCTGCGTGAACTCGGCTCCAACCTTGTTTCAGCCGGTTAAACCAGTTAGTGTTGCTTTCTGTAGCGCTGAATTTTATAAACTTCCAGTGAATATGCTGAAAGACTGACAAATGTTTTACAAATCTATAATTTTAGGACGCGGATGTTGCAAAATGCTTGAAAACTATATTAAAAATATAGGGGGAAATACGTACTTGATACCCATTTGATTTTTCAAGGTTTCGCGCTTTCAAACAATGGAGAGGTCAGTCAATTTCATCGAAGGCACACGACTGTCGTAGAAAATAAAATCACATTGTGTTTGTTTTTTTTGTCTCAGAAGAGTTTTTGCAGCGCTAGTGGCTTGTATTTTTTGATTCAACATTCTGTAATGACTAAACCAGTCTCCAGACCTGAACCCAATAGAAAAACTCTGGAAAAAGCTGAAACCCAGTGTAGCCCAGCAACAACCCCAAAACATGAAAGATCTGCGTATTACATACATACCCTTGCATTTTGTCACCTTCCTAAGATAATGGCCTATGTCATTTTTTTGGCAAAAAATGACTTGGGTCATTATTTTAAAACGGTGATGATTTGATTGGATATCTTAAAGCCCATTTTTCCAACAAATGCTTTCATTTCTCCTTATGGGTGCCAAAGCCTGGGTCCCATAAGAAGAAATGCTGTTTTTGGGTTTGGTTTAGGGCTAAAGTGTAAATTGAGTTTAGGTTTAAGGTAAAGGGGGGCGGTTGGATTCAAGAATGAATAAAAAAGAAATTTAAGTCCATGCAAAATCCCTGTGAAGGTAGAAAGACATTCTGCGTGGGTGTGTATTGGTTGATCTAAGACTGTCTACATCTTTTCAGCAATATTGAGTGTCATTGAGCTGAACAGCTGGCTTTAAAAAACAAGCTCTACTAGTTTACTTAAAAAGTAAATTCTTAGGACTGTAAATCACCCAGAAATAAACTTTAAGGATTTCTTCGAAGAGCTGCAATGTGGATGAAAGAGAAGACAATCTGGTGGACCTGTACGCTTCAAACACGAGCAAAAAAAAGGGGGAAAAAAACCCTCCAACCTTCTCAAAACCTTTTTCATCCTCAACTCTCCTGGCTGATGGAGGCAGCATAAAACCTGCACTGATCAGTAACCAGCCTGTCAAGTGTCCTTGAATATCGCATTAAACCTCTCTGCATGAGCGCGTCGGCTAAATACCTCAAATGTAAGTAAGTGTAAGCTGTTCTTACGCTTATCCTCTGTAGCTTGCCACACATCTGAGATTTACCCCTGAAGCTATAAACACTCTTCCTCCTCCTCCCCCTCGGAGCTCATCACCAGTGTCCATCCTGCCAACGAGGATCCTAAAACCAGCTCATCTCGCTCCCTTCACTGAACAATCTCTGTTCACTCCGTGGTGTTATAATTGCCCTCCAGCGCCAGATATCCGCATGCATGGACGTTCCTCTCTGGACCTGCATTTGGACAGCATTGTCCTAATTCAGCACCTGATGTTATTTTACTTGTCATCAGCTTTGCCAAGACAAGTAATAACTTGTAGTGCTCCTTCCTGTCAACGGCACAATGTCATTAACAGTAATTACCAGTCAAGCAATATGATAAACGCTTATTAGAACAGTGACACTCGAGCCGGAAATCATTTCTTGCCTTAAATCAGGCTGGCATGAAGGAAAAATATTAATTTACACCAGAGGGCTTGGCTGATGTTCATTAATTAAGCTTTCTGCTACCTTGACAGGCGCACCTGTTCCTGTGATTGATTCGTTGTGTGATAAGGTTTTCTGCATAAAGACATTTTGTGGAGTTTTGTTTGTTTCTTTTTTGTCATTTGGAAAGCTGCGTCTGAATTTGCGTTTGAATTGTCTCCCTCTGAGTCAGCACAAAGAGATATTGACCTTCAAAGGTGAATTTACGATTATCCTTCTCACTCTGTATGAACCTTACATTCCCCCCGCCCCCTCCCTCTAATTGGACCACTGTCATTATATGAGGTCACGCAGACAGGACCCCCTCCTGCTGTGCACTGGTGACAAAGCTTCAAATGGTATCTAAGCTGACAGCAATATAACTTGACTTCAAAGTAGTTTGTGTAAACCATGTTGTCACTGCGGGAGGGAGGGGCTGTCAAGGGCAATAGACGACAAGCACAAGGTGGTAACAGCGCCTGTGTCCAACTTTGTCCCCCTCCCACTCTCCCCCATGAATGGGAATCATGTTATTGTTTTCCTGCTTTGGGCAGCAGAATTAAGCTTGCTTTAGCAAGTTTGAAAGAAAACCAGAACACCTGACCTTTTTTTTAAATCACAAATTCCCTTTTCACAGTTTTTTTAAGGACATGTAGGTAATTTTAAAATGGCAGACAAAGAGGCTTTGGAGACACAAGTACAGATAAAATTGTAATAGATAACATAATGTGTGACAGCAAAACATGAATGTCAAAAGAAGTTTTGTTCTTTACAAACAATCTATGTTAAATAGTCTATTAATGTAAGGACAAGACACAAAAAGGAGAGAGTAAGCGCTCTTATGTTCTTCATTCTGCAAGATCTTCTATCCAAGAAGTCAGACTGGGTTTCATTAAAGTGAATGGGTGATTATGAAACAATCAGATTCAAGGCTTCAAGAGAGGGAACAACTCAAAGATGTGGGATGAGAACACAACACAGGCCATGTTGCAGCAACAACAGGTGGAATCAGCAGCCAGACAATTAAGGTAACTGTAGGTGTTGTTTGTGAGCATAACGTTTCTCAAGTACAGAGTGCTGTGTTACCTTGGTTTTTTTGATGATTTAAAAAAAAATTAATTTCTGACTGTATATCAGTGCTTTGACTTCTCATCCAAGCCCTTAATTTGGATGACGAGAAAACAAGCTACAGATGGACTCCTTCATGCTGTTTCATGCTAATACTGTTGTCTTCCTTATGGAAGAAGATGTCAAATCAGTCCAATGATGACATTGGCTAAAGATGGACAGCATAATGCATTCATGTCTGACTTCAGTATCCTATACATTGTCACTCTGGGAATTGTCAGCTGTGTGCTCAGCTGTTTTTTTCTTTTTGACTTTACTCTTTTTAACATTCTTCTCGACTTTAGCCATAAAAAAAAGAATGTAATTGCTACAGTGTGAGCTACATGCCTAAATACGCTGAAAAGGAAAAGACTGTAAAAATGCTAAACAGGATATAAGAGAGAGACGATATGTAGTTGACCAAATAATGGTTCCTTTTTCACATAATATCCCTCCAATTCAGAGAAATCTCTGTATACATCTTTCTTCCTGACAGCCGCACAGTCATGAAAATGCAAAAATTTTCCAAGAACATTTCAGTGAAAGTTATCCACGAGGTCAAGCGTGAGGTTTTTCTCGATAACGCGAGACTTGGGGGAAACTTTAAAGGCTGAATTGTTAAATGCAGTTTAGAACAACATTCATCAACTTACTGGATGTTTCCACAGCTGTGAGTCAAATCCCTTAGTCACCGTCACTGTGTTACCTGCTTAGCTGCGAGCTAAATCAGTTCATTGATGTGATGTAAGTGCATGTAAAGGTGAAGTCACTATTGATTTCTTGACCAGTGCTTTGTGTGCCTGTCTTGGTTAACTGCGGTTCTCTGCGGGTTGTGTCCTTGGAGTCAGGCATTGTAGTTCCTGTCATGAAACGTTTGTACTAAAATTACTCACATTCATCTTGCTTGCCTTGGGGGTTCGATCCTTGAATTTCGGATGAGCCATGGAAAGCAGGACTACATTAAGACTCCTGAGACAGGCTCCAATCAGTCTGCAGAACAACCTGGCCTTGGGCACCGTTGGACCTTCCCACAGGACAGCGATCCTAGAGAAAACTACCAACACCTCGGCGTCCGCTCGGGCGGATGCCATGTTCTTTTCAGAAAGTGTGGCAGGGAGAATACACCTAAATGAAAAATCAACATCATGTCGCCTAAGAATTATTTATTTTGGAGAGTTAATTAAACTTTTCCCCCTTGATTTATGCTAAAATCACTGCAAAATATGTAGAAAGGATTATTTTAATCAGGTAGTGTGTTTTAGTTCAGTATTTAACATCATTATCTTTTGTTTCTCCCATATTTTATGGGATTAAATGTTGACGACAACTACTTCCCTCATAACGAAAAATGTAATTTAATTAATTTATTTATATTTTTAGCCAGAGCAAATGTTATTTAAATTCCTGTCAAACAACACTAGCGAGTTTTTACTGCTAGTGAAGCACGGTGGTGGTAGTGTCAAGCTCAATGGTTGGCTACCTGCCTGATTCAGCTGCAGAAAATTGAAACATATCTAATTATTACATCGGATGGTTGTGACATAACTATAGCCTCACCCTCCCAAAAAGACCAGGATTCCATTAAGATAATATTGAAGTTTGAAATCTTGACATTTTTGGTGGAGCTTGACGTGTTGAGCTTCTTTTAAGAGGGAAACAAATTTAGCCAAAATCTACCTTGACACTGTCAACCAAAATTCTGCCAAGATATTATTTATGGTTTTTGAAAGGTGTTTGTTTTGGGGTAAACATAAACTGTTCTCACTCTATTCTTTGGGTATTGATTGTAAAACATCCATCCTCCTCTCTGACTACCGTAAATATTTCGGAAGACAGTTACACCCTGCAAAACAAGCAGCAGAAGTTAGGAGAACACATATAAATATACTCCTTCTGGCCCAATTTTAGTTACTGGGTTGTGTTTATAGCACAGGGCATTTATCATTTGCTGGATACACAGCATACTATTAAAGTGGGGCAGAAATTAGGAATATGCTCTCTCTCTCACACACACGCACACACACGCACACACACACACACACACACACACACCTACGGTCGTGAACCTCTGTAGAGCCATCACTGAAAAGTTAATATACACATTTAGTTACTGATCATTAAATTAGGTCCTAACTTCTGCTTTCCCTCTTGTTAATTTATTTGATCGTTTTTGACAGGTCAGCAGCCTCATGATTAGCTGCAGGTTTGTTGCAGCACACATGCCACTCAAACTGACCTGATCGACTAGAGAGACCCCAAGGTCGAAGAGACGTTGATTGCTTTGACATGATCTCTCCACTGAGGACGGGTCCCCTCTGCTGGACGTCGGAGTCATTTGTCTTTATGTCCCGCAGCAGTAAACGCAGTGCCTTGCAAAAGTATTCATACACTTCAGTCGGATTGCAACCAAAAACCACAACAAGAAGCAGATTATCACAAGGAGGAAGAAAATTGGAGTTTTTACAAAAAACAAAACAAAAAAAAAAACAACCAAAAAAAAACAACCTTTGTGACTTGAATGCATAATTGTGGAGCAGAAATAACACTTCACATCGCCTCTGCATCGAAGGTGACAGCATCATGCGATGGGGATGCTATTATTTTGCAGGGACAGAAAGGTTGTTCAAAAATGATGAGAAGATAGAAGAAGCTAAATAAAAGGCAACCGGGGAGAAAAACCTGTTAGAGAGCACAAAACACTAGAAAGTTGGACAGAGATTCATCTTGGAGTTGCTTTTGATTTGTAATCAATGCAACATTATGGCTGTTACGATTTCTCAGTTGGTGACTATATGTTGTTTTAATGACGTTTTATTTTTGTGTTTTTGTTATGTAACCTGCCTTGTTGCAGAAATGTGATTTATAAATAAAATTGATTGATTGATTCTGCCTAGACAATGCACATAAACGTACGCGAAGCGCTACAGAGGAGCACAATATTGAATCAAATTCATGTGTTAGAATAATCTAAACATAGATCAAAGCAAACATGAATGCAAAAACGAATCAGTGATTATTTGGCTTTTTCTTTGACTCGTCACCGAATAGATTAGACCAGAGGTGCCCAAAGTTGGTCCTGGAGGGTTGCGTGTCCTGCGTGTTTTAGTTCTCTCCCTGATTTAAGACACCTGCATCTAAATGATGGCTTGTTAGAAGGCCTAAGAAGAACACTGACATGCTGAAAAGGATGTTACTGCCACCAGGGAGAGAACTAAAACATGCAGGATGCCGGCGCTCGAGGACCGACTTTGGGCACCCCTGGATTAGACAATCCTAAACAACTATCAACAATCATCTGTCATTTCTGTTCCATTAGGCTATATGTGGTAAACATAGCAATATAGCCACTTTGATGGACCATTTTGTCATGTCAGCAGCAGCAGGCTAACAACCACCAAGACTTTATCTTTTGGTTTTGTCTCGAGTGCCTTCAACGAAAACGCAGAGCTGAAACACTCGGTCTTTGTCTCCTCGCGCTCTTTGTGTGTCTGTTGGTCCCACTCGAGGTAATGATGTGGGTTTAGATGTGCTGAGTGTCTTTTCCTCATTGTGCTACTTTGTTTTGAGACGTTAAACTGTTTGCAGGGGAGATGTACACTCAAACTGATAAACAGCAGCTGCATTTGAGATTTCCCTGTCCCTCCCACGCTATATCCTGCCAAATAGACCGTGAGTCTACTGTGACTTGGTGAAAATGAAAATCCTCAAATATCAGGCAGAAGTTTCTCCCTCTCTCTCTCTCTTTTTTTTCCTCTTATTTTTCCCCCAGAAAGACCACAGTGGCTGAGCCTCTGGCCTGCTGATGCAATAGTTTTGAGCAAAGTTTGTATGTATGAAAGTGATTCCTTATGCCTTCCCAATGATTTTTTCCCCCTCCACAATTTTCAGTTCAGCTGCTTTCCTTTTTTTTTTTTTTTTTTTTGGTGTTTGGAGAGATCAAGCTAAACCACGTGCTTTGAGCTGAGCTTGGAAAGGAGGGCTTTAACCGGGTAAACAGCGGGAAAACGGTTGGGGAAAAATGCTTTAATTAGGATCCAGGGATTTGTCTGTTTAGTTTCCTGAGGAGAAGGCTGGGATGGGATCTCAGACGTATCAGTTTGGGCTCATTTAATCAGTAAGCGCGGCCTGCAGCACCTTGACCCGAACAGTAATCTATCACTGCTCATACACAGCTCTGCCACCGAGCTGCCAATGGTGATAGAGAGAATCACCCGGCTCCTTATAATGAAACCCGTTATTTCCCTGTCAACTGTGAATACTTTTTCTCTCTTTTTTTCCCCCGTCTCTTCCCTCCCTCGTTCTCTCCAGTTTTTTATTTTTTTTCTTCTTGCCCAGATATTGCCATGGCAACTGTGGATTCTGTATAGAGTGGCTGTTGAGGATGTAAAGTAGTTCCTGTGGAAAAATAATCTTGCAAATCCCCAAAACAAGAGCAGATGCAGTTGTAGGAAGAGATGTGGGTTAGGGAATTTAGCATTTCAGGGATTATTTACGCAAACCCCAACGCAGCAGCCGCTTAATACGTCTCTTCACGTGGCGAAGCTCCGCGCTACCTGTCATGGAGACAGCTCTTTATTGGCCTTATCTATCCTCCTTCTTTTTTTTTTTTTTCGTTATGGCCTATAGATCTTCATCTTTGACTGGCAACTCTATGGACTGAGCACTGTGTTTTGGGCTGCAATTCGCCTCTGCCTGCCACCCAATTTGACGGCTGTCACCCAGCAGTGGCACAAATCCCGCAGGCCATTATGAGGCTGGTTTAATCCCCAGAACGGCAGCAGCAGGAGCCTTTCAAGAAAGGTTTCAGAGCATGATACCCTGTCTGTCACATGCATCCGCGAGCTTCAGGCGAGGCTGCAGTGCGTCGTTGTGATCCCACTCCATCGTTAATGTCGTGCCTTATCCCCAGCCCTCCGAGGGTACTACTGCTCAAGATCAATCACATGCTACATGTAGTGTTCAGATACTTTGTCTCTTGGTTACCGAGGCTTAGTGAAGGCCACGATTGCATACAAGGAATTTTTTTCTTTCTTGTTTCTTTGTTCGTTTTTTGCATGCCAAGATGTATTTTTAATGGAGAAACTGGCACGCCTTTTCTATACGGTGTTTGTGTCTGTAGATAATTGCAAAAAAAAAAAAAAGTCTAAACAGGTTTAGTTCCATGCCGCCGTGACAATGTTTGTTCTCGTGGATGGACTGTTGGTCGGAGTTGATTGGAGGAGGGATGAAGCTAAAACCCCGTTTGAGCCTTGAAAATCGGATCAAGGTTCACCTAAATATCAATTCCAGAAGGAATAATTTACATCAGAGCTTCTCAATTCCAGTCCTCAGGCCCCCCTGCTCTGCATGTTTTAGATGTGCCCCTATTTCAGAGCAGCTGATCCAAATGATTGCGTTACCTGTTCAGGCATCAAGTACTGCAGAAGCCTGTTAATCACTCATAGATTCAATCCAGGTGTGTGGCAGCAGGGAAACGCCGAAATTGAGAAGCTCTGGTTTACATCAAAGAATGTTAGAAATGCCAAGTAAAAGTCTAGAATGGGATCTAATTGAAAATATGTAGAAAGATTTGAAAGTTGACATGCTCCGGCAGATTTTGAGATGGGGATGGTCATAGTACTGAGTCAGGGCAACTGACTCGCTGATGAAAAAAATCAAAAAGACAAATCTGCAGAGGGTGTACATCTGGCTACATGTTAGCGTAGCAACAGCTACAGAGGGAGCATGAAGAGCGGAAGACTTTATTTGCTCAGTGTTCTTCCCCTCTACATGTTTGACAGTGAGAAATGCAACCATAAATTTTTTTCTAAAGATGATTTCCTCCCTGCTGTCTCATCAATCTTATCTTCTCATCCTCAGCGTGTAAGGGCAACAATGAATTTCCAAATCAAAACTTTATATGCATCTAAATTCAGCCTGGAGTGTGAGGGAACAGCTGTTTTGATCAATCAGTGCTCTGCAGTCGGTTTGTGACAAGCATGGCTAAAACAAAACCATCACCGATGATCTTTAGCTGTACATAGTGGATTCTCAGCGCTCATAAACAGACTAAGCAGCATCCCAACACAACGGCCAAAAGACGCTGCTTACACATGGATGCCATGGATACAAAACAGTGAGGAAGACACTTCTCAGAATAAGTACAAACAAGCTTTAGATAAAAATCCAAAACTGGATTGTTTGTCCTCGGTGATCTTACGTTTCACCCCAAGAACGCTTTCATGAGGGTCAAGTGTGCTTGTGGGAACATAAAGCTTTGTAGATGTTTTAAAACATAACATGATAACTTAATCAAAGTAAATAGCAGTGTAAATAAGGGTAGGAAGTGTGCAAATCATTTTAGACATGGCAGGTTTTAAGCTGGTGCAAGTCAATAAAGTGCAACAACACTTTCCACAATGACACCCCCTTGTACATTTTCTTTTTATTTCTTATAGCATCTGCCAGTCCCACTTCAAGTCAGACAGCAACCTTTAGTTGAAAGACAACAAAAACTCCAACTCTGCCTGGTGTATGGATAATTCTGTACGCCACGGAGCAGCAGCTAGCTGAAATGTTTTATAAAACCAAGTTGCAGCCCCGTTTCTCAGTTGTCTGTATATGACAGGTCTTTAGGAAGGCTGCCGCTTTGGGTCACTGAAGTCCGGCTCACTGTGTACAAAAGATGGTCATGGCCTCCTGGTTAAAAATTTGAAGCAAAAGCAGAAGTGCCTTGGAGGGAAATCCCACTGAGGCCAGCTGGGAGTTTACTAAACACAGACAAAAAAAATAAATAAATCAATGCCTGTAGTAGGCTCTCATTCAAAACCACCAGCATCTTTTATGATAAACTAATAGTTGAATGTGGCTTCTATTGGGCCCATTTAGTGGATCCCCTCCACACCATGTTTAAAGTTCCCTGCCTGCTCCTAGAAAGTGTAGCTTCTCTGTTTTTCTTTGGTTGTACATTTGTGTCTCCATCCATGCTCAAGGTACTGTATGATAACATCTAATATTAGGGCTTATCGGGGCTTATCGCTCGCCATCATTGATGAAATGTCTGCAAGTCTGAGCCAATTGGCTGCTGGCTGCAGACCTGATAATTTACAGTTATGAAACTTGTATGGATTTTCTCATCTTGCTTTTGACAGGACAGTGAAAAGGGCATTTCTTAAATGCCATTAAGGTATTTTACAGTGAGTCAATAAAAACAGCTCCAACAGCTACTTAAGTTTTGAAAGGGTGGCAGGACAGTGATGAACTCTCAAAACATCCCCCACAATTTCAGTTTTCTTGAACTTTCTCCAGCAAATCGTTGTCCTATAGATTACTGTTGGGACTCTATGCCCTAAAACACCTTTGGATTTTTTTTTTCTTTGGTTCTTAATCCTACACAGAAACTCAATTTGTTATTAAGTGGTGTCTTTCTAATGGAGCAGACTTATTAGAAATCAAGAAAGTTGAGATTTTCAGTGCATCATTCCCTCGTGTAAAAACAAAACATGTTCATTGACGAAACTATTTACATTTCAGTAACAAAACGGGTGCTACTATGTCAATATGTATTTTTCTCCTTTTTCCCCACATTTCTTTCTTCAGGAGTTTTTACTTGTATTGTTTCTCATTGCGGCAGACGGGTATCAACTATACAGCCACGATTTTCAAGCTTTTGATTGCAGTGCTTCAGAATCCACAGAGCCAAATCTGTCCAAAGTTGCTCGTCCAATGAAATGTTCACTGAAGCCAGCAGACCAACCTGAAGCTCGTTTCTTAGTGTCGATCCCAGTTGTTTACCTCCATTCTCACTGTCCTCTCTCTGTGCCTCCAAGCCCCTCGGAGTAAACATGACCTGGATGTTCACGGTGCAGAAAGTGCAGATGGTTTGTCAAATGCACATTTGAAATACTTTTTATTTTCTCAGTTTCTACTGTGTAAGCACATTTTTGTGACACACTTTTTAATGTTAATTGTGTATAGTTAATACTTGAAGTATAAACGCACCGATGGCATTTGACTTTATTAAGACGAGTGGCATTAACATAGTGTTTGTGCAATGTTTCTTTTCTACAACCAGAAAAGAAATTTCTAACACCCACGTTTTTCTTTTGCGTTAGCCAGGGTGCGTTTGGTCGTGTTCTCTCAGCCAGCAGGCAGTGCACAGCAACAGGTGGGGGCGGGTTTACTCTCTACTCCATACAGACAGGAAAACACAGCGACATCAAGCTGATTATATATCCTCATAGTCAGGTTATCTGCTCAGGTAGCAAGAAAATAAACAGACATGCCACTTGAAGTTTCCCAAGTGTGAGCTCTATATGACACGGCTCTAGCTTAACGGGAGTGATGGGTGACGCTCCTAACATTTTTATGCCCCGTCTGTATTTTTTTCAGCTGGAGATATTTCCAAGCGAACACTATTTTTTTGTAGGTGAGCGAAAACTGTAACTGTCAGCTTATTGGCAGCAATAAGGGAGGGAGAGGCAGCTCTGTGTTTCCTCCGTGCGCCACAAAGCTTCTTCCACGTATTCCTCTCACATCTGATAAAAAGTATTTTGATTTATAATTGCGGTTTGACATTATTAGTGCCTCTGAACCCGGTAGCTGACTTATTGCTGCCCAACAAACTGAATTTGTTGACTCTGCTTTCACTTCAAACAGATGGCTATTTCCGAAAACTTTTAAGCTTCGCCCTCTTTTGTTGACTTCTGAAATTTCTTCCCCACTAATGAAGAAAACGAGGATATGCAAGAGGAGCCATCTATTATAATTCCTCGTCATCCTCCCTCTGTTCCTTTTAAGTCTGGTGGTGCCAGGTTGCCCTGGGTACAGTGATTGATGGGCCGCCTGTGACCTACGATAGACAGAGCCACAATTAAAGGGCGACTTATCTACCAGCTGTGAATCTCAAAGATAAATGCTGATAGCACTCGGCCCTTTGATGTTCAATCATGCACTCCACGCCTCGGCCTCAGCTTGTGTCCCCAGATTGACTGATGCACATTTGAATATTTCTTTCCAGCAGGTAAACATTAACATTCAGTTCACCTCCTCGCGCACTCCTCCTCACTCTCGCTGTAATGTCGTCTGTCTGTTTCTCAAAATGAAAAGCAGCACCTAATTTAGGTGTGTTCATGCCCCCACTGCGTGCCAGTATGACGGAAGTAATGAACATCCTATTATTTTTGAATTATTCAACTCTATGTGAGATTTAGCGGGGGTTTTTCCTTCCTTTTTTTGCTTTATTTCCTTTGGCTGTCTCCGCTTAATGTTTCATTCTTTTTTTTGTTTGTTTTGTTTTTTCTTTTGTTGGTCCTTGTTTTTCACTTGGCCGTGTCCCAAATCCCTTCGATCTCTTCTGGAGTACGACGCCGTTGCCTGCTATTTCCTCTGGGGACATGTTTGGTCTCAAGATTGTTTTGTTTGCCCATTTGGTTGCTTGCATCTCCTGCCATATTAGGACAACTACTCTCTTCCCAAGGTGATTGAATCGATTTGGATTCTCTCAAATACTGTTACCAAATCAATGCAGCGTCGGTGCTGATGCTCGTCCTTGAGCGAAAGACTTTTTTTTTTTTAATTCCAAACTGTTTTTCTTTTTTATTTGAAGATAGATAAGTTATTTTAGACCTTTGAAAAGAAACTTTCCCCTCATCCGTTGTACATCAGCTATATTCAGCCTGAACAACTGGCACCCATACTGATTTGATTTCCTACCTTGCAGCTTATTTAACAGATTTTGGTGGTTAAATTGGCCTTTTCTGCACAGTTATCTTCACTTATGGACACGTTCCTTTTCACAACTCCGACACTAATGTCAAAAATGTGGCCGAGGTGTTGATGCCTTTGGTTTCAGACAAGATTCAGGCCGCTCTAAGAAATATTACAGTTCGGGGTCAGACTCATAGGTTGCCTGCTTTACTGCAGGCGCACTGATAAGTCCAGAGTTCAGATTGATAAACGGAGTGTTCACACAAGCAAAAAGATAAAAATAAAATAAACATGTGTGATGTCTCCCAAAGACCAACAGGTATTAAAGAATGACCTCTGCAGCATGTTTTACTGAAACAGCTTAAGGCTGACAGATTTAGCTACCAGAAAGAAAAATGTCATTTTAGGCAAAACTGAGTTATCACCATATTGGATTTTAGGAGGTATGGCCTTATATTAAAGTCTGTGATTGACCATCTATAAACACACTGGACAGCCATGCACACACACACGCACACGCACACCCACACACACGCACACCCACGCACACACACACCCACACACACACGCACCAAAAACTCCTTAGATTGAGAATATAATGAAAAGTTTTGGTTGGTCAAACCTGGACAGAAATATATTACAGAGATTACAGAGGCTTCCAAAAACAAGTTTATAATTCACAGAATCTCTATTTAAAATAAAAAAAGAACAATGGTATCTCAGTAGAGATGAACTGATCAACGTTTTCCTCCCAGACATCAATTGAATTTTTTCTGTGAGGTCCTAGCTGGAGTTTTGCAATCTGACTGATTCTAAAAACATTTTCTAAGAACCATAACACATTTTTAAAAAAAAGAAGAAGACAGTACTGCAGTTTCTTTGATAGAAGTAGTAGTTTTGAATCCAATACAAGATATTTGACTGCTCCAGTTTATACATCAAAGCATATGATCCTACCCTACCTCTGATTTTCCTTTCTAAAACTAAAAAGTGCATCAAAGCATATTCTGCTGGTGGATGCATTTACTGGCCATTTCTTATTATTTGTGAAATGGATCAAAAGTAATAATAATAATAATAATAATAATAAAAAGATTTTACCATGTTTGACATCCAGATCATTGATTATAGGCAAATTAATCAATATTTTGCTCATTGACTTTGCACCTTTGTTTATGCATTTCCTGAAAATCCATTTGTTGATTCCTAACTGATCATTTTCTACTTCTTAAATTTTGTATAAGATGCATACTAATGGATTTTATGCATGTGTTCATGGTGTATATGTTGGATGAAGGAGGCCTTTGGAAGAATCACTACTTCCTCAGGTAGTGAAAGAGTCATGGCACGACAACTATCTAAATAAAATGATCTTTTTCTTTAAAAGGAACATTTTGGGAGCATTAATGATTAAAGGATAAAATATAAATGGTTTTGATGCATTTATATTTGTTATATAAAAGAGCACAGTCATGTCTGAGTGAAAAATAAAACATTTCTGGTCTTATAGCTCAGTGAAAGATAAGGAAAGATGCCTATTTTTTAATTCAAATGTAACGAACGGCTTACAGGATAAAGAGATCAATACAAGGTTAATTAAAGCAGAATTTCCTCATTATGTCTGCACTCACTTTTCCATTTGGCAACTTTGACTTCATTGTTAATTTGGTCTTCCTAATCTAAATTACGCTGTTTGGATATAAAAAAAAAAAAAAAAAAAAGAAAGTCATAAGATCAGTTTTGACCTGTGGCCCTCCATATCCAATTGTTCCTTCTTGATTAGATTATAGTTGTGCATTGTTTGATTTCCAACAGTGGAAAAGAGAAACATAAAGACAGGAAAGGTTTTCTGGGCTGTGATGAACATAAACTCATGACAAGAGTGGATTTGTTCTGAAAATCACATTTGTTGCGCTGCCCCCCGGTGTGTTTAAAACATGTGCTTGTGACGTTCATTGATGGATACTTCACATTTGGTGTGATAAAACTGAACATGCAGTCCCAGCGCAACACCTAAAATGAATAAAAGCCTTGTTTGCTGCATGTCAGGGAGATGAAAAGGACCTTCCCTGATGCAGAGAACACATTCCTTTTGCCTGGAGAAAATTACCGCACCTTACATCCCATTTGTAAGGAGAGCTATGTGGTATAATTCTCATGACGGACAGCCTGCGCTGATTTCACTGCACGTGGAAGGTGCACATTAGGCATATATGTCAATTATTAAGCATGGATGTCCTATTAAAGGTTGGTACAAATGAGGATCCTCTGAATGTGAACTTCCCGGGCTCCAAACAACTGAGATCACCTTTAGCGCCTGCTTTGACGCCGCGTTGACCTTCACACGGCTTGCAGAAAAACTGCAAAGGGGCCCAGGGAAGGAGTCATTAGGATGCACACAAATTAGAACGTCTGCAGTGCCGTCAGGCTGCATGTGGTTACTGGCCCTGGGAGGACGGGCGCTCAAACCTGAGGAAAATTAAACTAAAACGCTCCAGAGAGCTCGCTGGCTTTAAATCGTCTTGGTTAAACATAACATTTAAACACTCGAAAGCTAATTGCTCTGGTCAGCTTTTTGTTTTAATTGTGGTGGTTTTCTGAACGCTTCAATTTGTTTCGTCTTTGCTCTTTCCCTATTTATGTTGTCTTGATTTGCACAAGCCCTCAGCCTGACCCTGCAGTCACATCCATCCCACTAAAATTGGGGACATTTGTGGAAACTAATTCTGTAAAAAGTCACGGTGTGTGAATACTTTTGCAAGCGAACCTCTGACGAACTGACATGATGGTGAGTTTGGAACGCATATTTTGATTCAACGATTTGAGCTGCCAAACATCTACACTTCTTGGAGTGTTTTGTAGTTATTTTAAACCGAGCAATGTTGCGCAACTCTTGAGGCATCATTTGCGTTTTCTTTCAGAGAATGAAGAACATCTTTTGAAGTATTCTCAACAAGTAACTCTCCAGCCTTTGTTGAAGGTTGGCAAAAGTTTCCTTGTTTTTGTTTTTTTTCCACGTTCATATATATTTTCTGTGCACTCTTGAACAATTGACTTATGTTTGAATGGGGTGCAGCACGTTCTTAAAACACCTAAAGTGGACAACTGGAGGAGAAAAGGAGAAGTGGAAGACCTGAAAAAATAAAAATAAATACAGCTCATACACCGATGAGCTGTATTTGAAAGTCATGACCTAAATAAAAAAAGGTAAAAATAGTAATGAATCTGCTGGAGCCACACTTCTAGTAACCCGAAGTGCTTCATAGACTAGTGGCACTGATGCCTTGACTTTGTATAACGTCTGCATTATCTGCTTGAATCAGGTATTCTGTCTTCTTATTGTTGCTGTAGCTCCAAGCTGTGTATGTTTCATTTCCTGATTATAGTTGAGTTCTTTCTCAATCACCAACATGTCCAGCTGGAAACAAAGTTTCTAAAGGTTCACTGGGATCTTGGCCTTCACCAGACTGTTATCACCCTCATACCAAATAAATTAATCATCTGACTACTGTGGCTAATACTTTTCTGATGTCCTCTATTTGTCCTTGTTTGGTTAATAACAACATTTTATTTGTTTTTTTAACCACAGAGGGACAAAGTCTTAATAATTACTCCAGGTAGTGATGTTAAATCTAAGGGGTGTGTGAACACAAATGGGCCAGATTGGTGGGAAGAACCTGAATGCCTCGACTCCGTTAGCTTAGTGCAGCTGTGACTGCACTGATCTGGGAACATATTGTGTTTGGTTTTTTATTTATTCATTTTAATCTTGTGACTATTTCCTTAAGGGAAACGATAATTCACAGTAATTTCCACTGTAACCACTACCTTTGTACTGTGTTTGGTTTTTGTTTTGCTTTTGTAAAGGAAAACATCCATGTAAAGACTTCCACTTGTGTGCGCTGATAAACGCTAAAAAGCTTTGATTTGTCCTCGTCTAAACTTTATACATGTTGGTAGCCAAATCACTGCGGTTGAACTCCGCAGCACGGGAATAAGACAACTGGGAAAAATTTAACTTTTCAAGCATTTTTATACAGATGAAGGAAGAGGAGTTAGGGTTTTTCCTGTAGAAGAGGGAAAAATTAGTACCAAATTGAATTATTTGGGACAATCATTAAATGGGTGAGACCCCAGTTGCCTTACTGTTGTTTCAATCCAAGGAAAAAAAAAAAGTAGAAACAAGGAAATGGAGAGGCTATTGAGCTTTTAGCGTTAACACAAAAACTAAGGACATAAGAGATTTGTTCAAAGTCATGAGATTATCTGAACGTTTGAAACAGCAAACTAAATGATCATTTAATCAGATCTCAAACTGGGTAAAAAGCTCTTCTAGGATTCAATAAGACCTCTTAGCGAGAGGATTTCACGTGGAGAAGCTGGGAAGTTAGGCCAGTCTGACTGTGATAAAAGGCCCCCTAGAGAGACTATTTGAATCAGGAGTCACACCGAGGACAGTGGTTACAAAACGGGAAGGAGAGCAGAGAAAGCCCCAGAAACAAACGACGTGGGACAAACCGAGATCATGTCAGTGATGAGTAAGGACGAAAAACAGCCGATGCGTCATAAAGACTGTGACTTTACTTGCAGAAGGAGGTGGCATTGTTGAATTGTTCAGATGTTTCGTCTTTTACTCGCTGGCTGGCCGCAGAACGCTTGAGGCGAGCGGGCATGAAGCCTGTTGAAATGCTGTATGGCTCTGCAGACGCAGGAAGGGTACAGGTGTGAAAATTAGCTGTTCGATCCAAAAGGAGGCCTGCTCGCTGTTACCTTGGAAACCAGCTCTGGTCTGTGGAGTTACCTTGTTCCACCAATGCCTCCCCTAAAAGTTGCTTATTTGAAAGGAGTAAAAAGATGATGTGGTGAAGTGGAAATGAATAAAGTTGTGAAATGCTCCATCCATAAAATTCCAAAAATTCCTTTTTTTTTTTCTTTTTTCTTTTTTTAATGTGCCTGCTCGCTCATTCCACCTGCATTCAGAAATTCCCCAGCCGTGTATATTCAGATTATAGCAAGTTTAGCATAGTTTTGCTGCATGTCGTCTATTTCCCGCTTCAACTTATTAGCAGTTTTACACAGAAAGCTTATTGTGCAGCAGATCCAAAGTGCCAGACTTGTTAGGAATTTCACAGTTGTCAAGTTGTTTCTCGGGTTCTTTTTCCCATCCCGGGGAGCCGCTGAGGCAATGTGTTCATTTTCTTTTCTCATTCTTTTCCCATCACAAAATGGATCAGAAGTGGATAATGCTATTGTCTGCTGCCTTTTTCTTCCTGCTGTAACCCCCAGTGGAAGATTGATTACGAGTTGTTTTCAAATCTCCAGGTGGAAAAATGCTTTCGCCTTTGTTTCGATGAGTCTGAACCCGACAACGTCACTTCTGGCATCGTTTATTCCATTTAGCATCAAGGTTCTTAAAATGCTTACATCTAGACAACCAAGGTTTCTTGTCTGAAAGGTTTGCTTTTCTTTTTTTTTTCTTTTTTTTCAAATTCAGTGATTGCAATAGTGTTGCTGTTTACTCAATAATGGGTGAAAACATTTTACCTGCTCTTTGCAAATCAATCGAGTTCAGTCAGATTGGATGGAGAGCATCTCAGAACTTCAGTTTTGATTCCCAATTCAGTCTTAGATCCTAGATTTTACTAGGCCGTTCACACATGACGAAGCATCGATCTAAGCCGTTCTAGCTGTGGTTGTATGTTTCGGTACGTTGCCCTTCCGAATGGTAAATCTTCATCCCAGTCCGATAACCTTTCTTCCAGAACTGCCCTGTACTCGGCTCTATCTGTCTTCATTTCAACTATGCGTCAGCTTCCGTGTCCAAGGCAACGCCTTGTGTGAATTTTCCACCATGGCTTTTAGCAAAACTGCAAATGACGTTTTTCATGCTGCTCTTCCGTAAAAGCAACATTCACACAACAACCAAAGGTCGACAGATTCTGCCTGTTAAGCTGCAGAGCTCTATACTGCAGCTCACACAGATTTACAATGAGCTTCTTGGTCATATTCCCTTCCATTGTTAGATGATTAGGAGGGGTTTGTGCAATATTCAAAGTTGTGAAAGCTTTTCTATAATCTCCTTAAACATCTCCATAAAGTTACCCCTGGACCACACGGTGCATTCCTGTGTCCGTGATGCTTGTGCTGCTTGCATATGTTTTCTGAACTGCTCCATTTAAGCTGGAATTACATTGCATGCAGCTGGACTGTATTTCGTAATTAAGAGGCTTTGAATACTATTGGTTGAACTGGATTGAATGGCACTAGGTTAAAATGGGAAAGTATAAATCTGCAATATGGTTTCTTGTATTTTTGTAAACATCATTTATTTTCTTTGCACCTTAAAGCGACGCTCAACTCCTTTTCGGTCAAAATAAAATCTCCGTAATAAATGTCAAACTTGGTGTGTTATGTTTTTCTGTTGCTTCTGTTTGAAAAGTCACAATAAATGATCACACATGTGTCTATCTCTATGTAAAATTGGTAATAATGTTTGTATTTCAGTGCACCATCTTGGATGCAAAACTCCAGCCAAATACTTTCTCCTCAAACAGATTTTTTTTTATTTTTTTTTAATAGCAAGGTTCAAGGTAGAACAAACCTTTCCCATGTGCTGTGAGTTCAGTTTGATTTTTTTTTTTTAATTTTGCATCCTTAATCCTTCCCTTAGTCATTTATGTACGTATCAAAGTTTAACATCCTAACTCCAATAACCCTTTAAGAGCGAGGCTTTTGATCTTAGAGGAGGAAAGTGCCTTTAATCCTGATGCAACTGTGCTCAGTGTGTCGTATCCCCGAGGTTCCTGGTGAGATCAGAGTGCCCAAAAAGTCAGTGTCATCAGCACAGCGCCAGAGCTCTCTGATTTGTGGACTTATGGTGCTCCAAAGCTGCCAGGCCTCAGCTGCGCCCGCACTCCCGTCTCGTGACGTCCATCTGTGTCTGGGACACAGGGAGGCCGCCGCAGTCATGCACCTTTCTCCCCCGGCCCCCCATTGCTCACCAAGTCACGCTCTCCCTCCATCATTCGAGCGGAGCCTGACATGAACGCGTTTGAAATCTTACAGGCGTACACAGAAGCGAGACTCTGAAGCTTCATTACCGAAAAGTCTTATTTACGCGTCATGCGGTTCGGATCAACCGGCTCCTAAAGGGAAGCAGTTACTGAGAACAGTCAGAATATCCTCAAGAGCCCTTAAAAAAAAAAATCCTTTTTCTGCAGGAGTCACTAAAATTTCAAGGCGTCCTCAATAAACCATTGTGCGGAGAAGCACTGAGCTCTGCAGCACCTTGGTCACGGCTATAACAGGTTATCGCTGGAGATTTTGGGCTTTGGCTGACTCAGCAGAAAGGAACAAAGGCGAGTACAACAGGATTACACTACAGCACATCTTGCAGCTGGATGAACTCAGTCCCACATACTGATGATAACTAACCCTAGAAAAGTCTGGATGTTCTCATTAGAATTGAAGATTTCTCTCTTTCCGTCCAAGAAGGAGCTGTGCTATAAAAGCCGCTGTGCTCTTTAATGAAATCCATGGCAACTTGAGTGATCTTTGTACCTTGAACGCACCGAGAGCAGAAATATGAAAAGTTAGGTAAAATTAAACAATAAAATGCAGCTCATGCTTGCCTTTCCAACCCACACTAGTTCAAATGTTTAACAGGCTCGATGAGCACCAACTTGCTTTAGATTTTATTTTTCTTTCTTTTGAAATCAAAATTCAAATCCCCTCCTCTGAAACTGGAGCATGATTCAAGAACATACTTGTCTTTATTATTTAAGACACACATGTACACACACTGATGCAAACATCTTCATCCTGCTGGGGGTTTCACTGCAGTCACATCTGCATAAATCCAGTGTGTAATAACTGTGGTAGTACTATCATGATTTGACATAAGAAGGGACATACAGATGTTCTGACACAATCTCTTTTTTTTTTTTTTTCTTTGAACATCTCTTAGTGATGTGAACACATATTGGATTTTGGGGTTTTGTAACAAGTAAGAGAAAAGTGATTTTATCAGTATAAGAAGTCCAGGTGAGTTCTGTCAGGCATTAGAACTGTATGACAATGTAAACATTTTACATGAGCTCCCAGACTTGACTGGTTAAATTTGCACAAACTCTTTATCCATCATCAAGTCCATAATAATTTAGGCTGTATGTTTGGCTTCCTTTTTTGTAGACTAAGAAGAATTCACTTTAATTTTAGCATTTTTGTGTTGGTCAGATCTAGAATTGGGGAAAGAGGGTTAGTCGGATTTATTCACCCCAAAAACCAATTTTCCTGTCTGCTTGGGCTGCTAGCTAATGGCTCATTTCCAATAAATGAAAAATTACTCGGGCTTTACAATGAATTTAAGTTGAATAGTCGATTCAACTTAAATTATTCACTGTGAAAAGAATAAACAAAATAAACAACTTATCAAAATTAAAAAATCGACATGATGTTTATGTAAATGATGGATGTATGGAAACTTCTTGCCTGAACTGCAGTAGGATTCCTGAAACAGTTCACCAGTCTTGTTGCTTCGTGCATCTCTTTGTTCTCTTACTACTAAGATCTGTGAGTATTTAATTCAAACAAATCCCAGAGAGAACAAAGTGAGCAGTTTCAATTTGATCGTATATTCCACTGCATAATCTCAAGGGTCCATTGTTATTTTTGTTCTTAAGATAGTTTCTTTTTTCTTGTTGTTTGTTTGTGAACTTGTAGTTTCTAATTCTGCTTATCACAGTATTCAGCTTTATTGCTTTGTTATTCCCAGTTTCTTATTTCAGTTGCTCTCTCTCTGACCTCCTCTCGCAACAGGTCACCCATCCCAACGCCTGTATTTTGTTAAACACAATATTAGCACTCCCAGTTTTTCATGCTCCAAGGTTTTTATGTTTCTGTAAAAAAGTAAAAATAATTCTGTGTTCCTTCGTTATCTGTGTCGGTGCCTTCTCAGTTTCTTTCTCCCGCCGTCGGCGTGTTGATTTGTGAAATGAAAGCGTCCCGTTCAGCCGTTTGCTTGCCGAGTCATTTTTGGGTCATTTTTCACTACGGACGACGACGTTTTGATAGCACCCTCTTTCACCGGGTCTGACAAAATACCAAACTGATAAAATGGTGCAGACAGTGCCCGGCACAAAAATAAAGATTAATTAACAGCACAGCCATCTGAGCTCATTACACCTAATGTGACAACGTGCTCTGATGTGCTTGAAGAATATGCCTGGTTAATTCCCGCTCATGCTCCCGTTGCTTGTTGTAAATTGTCAGATTGTAGGGGTGCTCATGGGTGGGGGGATGGTCATTATGCTTAAAATAATGAAAGGATCTGTGTTAATGTTCTTTGGATGAAGCGTTGTGGGTGAGTTTCTCCCTCTGCTGGGATCCCGTTTAGTGCCATCAGTGATGTTTGCAATTTGTTTTATCAGCTTCACACAGTCTCATTCGCTTGACTGAGATGTTGCCTGTGTCGGTGTGTCGTGGGTTTGACGGTTCCTTGTGCAAATTCAGTGCATCGTTTGTGAAGGGCTGTGCAGACAATATATTAAGACTTTCTTTCTTCCCACTTTGCAAAAGGTGCAGGAAATGGCAAAATCTCAATTTTTGTTAACTTTTTTGACATCTTATGTCACAGCACAAGAGGTTTTACGTGGCAAACACGCTTAAATAAATGTGAACTGAAAGAGAAAGGATACACGCATGAGGTGCCTATTGATGGCACTTGGTGCCCTTAAATTTCCATTAAGGGTGTCAAAGTAAATGGGTCTGAATGTAGATGCACTACACACCTCTCAGATTTTTTCTCTTTGTTTGTAGGACTGTTCTCCTAGTTTCACAAATTAATTTTTTAAATGTTTTTGCAAAAACAAAATCTCACCAGGTATTTTTGGTCTAGTTCCTACCACAAATATCTCAATTTGCTTGAAAGACAAAAGTGACTTACAATTAACTTTTCAACAAGATAAAGAAGTTTGTTTTAAGTGACTAGTTTCTTAAAATCAGTAAAGAAGTACTTGTTCCATTGGCAGATTATTTCACTTATAACAATGCAAAAATGTATTGTTATAATAATGTGCAATAAATGAAATAATCTGCCAATGGAATTAGTACTTTTTCATCAATATTAAGGATTTATTTGCTTAAAACAAGCTTCTACATTTTAGCAGAAAAATTACTTGAGTTAATTTTGTCTTATTCCAAGTGTATTACGTTATTTGTACTGGAAAGCAGAGCAACAATGCTTGCTCAGATTTTGTGTTTTTGCAGTGTGTTTGGCCTGTTAAGTTCCAGTTTAGTCTGTTCAACGAAATCCCAATAAAAGATGCTGGACTTTGTGCCTGTGATGTGATAAAATACAAAAAAGTTCAACAGGTATGAATATATTTGTAAGGCTATTATGTTGAAGCGAAGTTGATGGCTTAATTTTAAATAAAGACCAAATGACGGTTCACCTACTGGCTGCTGTCTTTGGTCTTCACTGCACCTATTTAGCTGACCAGACCCTTGTTTATCACTGCTGGACTCATAAATCTGGGTTATTAGCTCTGTGCTCTATTTTTAAGAGTCTTGTAAAAGCTCAAATTGAATCATCTATTTGTTGAGAAAGGTGGCTGTGGGTGGGAACTTTTTATTAAGCAAAACTCGTCACGTGGGATCGCAGGACATGATGATATATTAGGACTGGACTGACAATAAAAAATATATATATACGTGATATATTGTACCTTAACATTTGCTCATGTCAATAAAAAAAAATAAATAATCAAAATATAATATTTTTCATGACGTCTTTATTTCTTTCCTTGATCAACCCCAGGGACAAAGGTTAATTAGCAACCATAAAGTGTTATTGACAAAGCATTATGTTATTGACAGCTTTTATAGGGAAGAATTGATGGTTTTAGATCTCGTCTTTTCGTTCCACACTTTTGCCTTCGGGCAAAAATAAAATGCAAAGTGGATATATGAATCAGATATCCGAGCAGCCATGGGAGACAAAAAAAAAAAAAAGAAAGAAATTAGGAAGCGACGGCCACGTCAATTAGCAAGAAGCGCGAGGTAGCCTCAGATAATGCTAAGCCAGCAAATCTGACGAGCCTGCAGAGCCAGAACAAGTGAGGCTCCGTGTTTGCCAGCGTGCCTCGGCGTTGGCGTGTCTGTGCGCGATTGAAAACGAATCAGTAAAACGAATCCTCAGAGGAGTTGCGTCTGACTGAATTCTGACTGAGTCTCAAAGCAGAGCTGAGAGTTAGATGATGTTTCTTTGGGGGAGACGGGCCAGCAACTTGATGGATTTCCCCACTTGTGAGCGACGCCAAAAAATAAAAAATAAAAATAAATAAGAAGGACTTCTTCACCGAGAGACCAGCAACTCTCATTGTGGCGTCAAACGAAAGAAGCGTGTGATCAAATTCATAGTGTGTTTGTGAGCTCATGGAGACGAGGACGGGAAGCACAAACAGATGAAGCAGACCCCTGCGCCGGCCCTTCTGGATGCTCCAAGGTCACCCACGACACATTCAGGCATTAAAAAAAACTGCAATTAGCTGAATACTATAATAAGCAACAGAAAATATTGAAGCAAAACAGTGTGAAACTTTATGTATTAAAAAATTATTCAAAAATTACTAGACAATCTATGTACAAAATAAGCTAGTAAGATTACAGTAACACTTTGGAAAATAATGTGTTTGCAACGCTTTTGTTTTTTAACCAAGCACTGAAGCAAGGAAATCTTAAGATTATTCATCCTTAAATTTAAAAGAGAAGTATATTAAAATATCAGATGAGTTCTTCTTCCATGTTGTGTTAGATCTTTGCAGCCCTTCAATGTACCGTACACATTTTTTTTTTTCAAAATAAACATCAAAAGTCATGATGTTTAGTCATTTTAGTCAAATCCAAAGATCGGTTTTATCCTTTTTAATATGTAAGCTTACTTGATGACCTGGTATAAATTCACCTCCTGCAGCACAACCAGCCTCTCAGCAGCATCGCTGGCTTCAGTTCAAGCAGCAAGATGGCGGCTAAAATCCTCCTGCGTCTGGAAACTTCAGTCGTTCGTTTTTAGAAATCAGTGCCTCCTTTCTTTTTCGCTTGGGTAATGCACAGGTGTGAGACTAGTGCCCTCTATTCAGCGTTTGAGGTGGAAACAAGTGAAAACAAGAAACAAGTGAAAACTTCATCCATCCATCTGTCTGTCCACTTCAGTTTTAGTCCTGGGTCAAATATTCCCAGGTCAGCTAAACGAAGCAAAACAAGAAGTCCAAACACGGCAGAATCAAGAGGAAGATTTTTGACTGGAAGCTGTAAAGTTTGGTCGGCTTGCTGTGGTTCCTCTTCAAAACGGACCTTTTTCAAAAGTTGATGTTGAAACATCTTTCAGGCTCCGGCGGAATCTGACTAGAACAATATCTCAGGGCTAAATTATCCCTTGGAAGAAAAAAGATAAGAAGCTCATTTCTTTTTCCAATCTCAGTCCTTTCATTTTTTTTTCTCTTTTGTTTTTAGAAAACCTTTTCAGGCTGTATAAGGCTGTATAAGTCTGATCTTTGATGCAGCGATCAAAACTGTTTCATCCCGCAGTGCTTCTCCAACTCCGCTCTTAGCTGCAAAAGTTGTTTCTTCTGCTGATCTGAACTTTCGATGTAGTCTCCATTTTACTAAACCTTTGTTGTCCCCTCTCTGTGATCTCATGTCTCTCTGCAGATGATGAAGAGAATGTGACTCTAGCAGTTTCGGCTCTGAGGTTGACTCAGACTAATCAACAAGTTTAAAATCCATCCTGTAGTTTTCACAGAAAGAGAAAGAGAGAGAGGACACAGCGGCACGAGGGGTTTATTTAATGGATCGGCAGCTCTGTGGAAGACAAAAAAACGGTGGGAGAGCGACCTGTTGTTCACTGGGAGCAGACTGACAGGAAACAGACTACTAAGCGACACCGTGGGCCGGCGGTGGGTGTGAGGCTGAGCCTGACCCCTTTATCAGGAAACAGCACTGAGCTGCCGAGTCCAGACCGCCGCAGCACAAATCACGCAGCAGCCTAGCAGTAGAAGAATGGAATTCAGCACGAGCTTGAATTCACACAGCCAGCCAAATGACAGCCTGGTGGAGAGAAAATAACGGCTTTCAGATCAGCATCGCTCACATCAGTCGATAAACATAACGGGTTTTCACCTGTGCCATCAAATTTTCTATTGCACAGGAGTAGAAGAAATATATATATATAAAAAAAACAGAGAGAGAGAGAGAGCTTTAAGCTGGATGGCTCAAGATGAGTTTTTCCTTTTTTTTTCTCCCTCCAACTGTTGGCAGGCAGCTAACCTGAAGAAAAACAAATCATAACCTACCCCGGCGCCAAATGACAGCTGAATCTTTCATCATAGTGTCATGGCAAGGTGGCAAATGGCCACCAAAAAATTAAAAAATTAAAAAATTAAAATCAACAGGTGTGTTTCAAAAAGCTCAACATGATGAAAAATAACTTTAAAAAAAAGGTACACACACTGCATGTGTGGGGTCAGCTTTGTAATGTTATGATCTGTGCTATTTTGTGAATAATAATTCATCAGTTTCATACGCAGCTAATATGCAAGACCAAAACCAGCAGACAGCAACACGTGGTGGGGGGAAAAGACCCCAGGTTGGGATTCAACTACACATTTCAGATTGACCTTTAATTAAGACCAGCAGTGTGTGATAACCATCCTGTCTAATCAGCATCTTGATACCCCACACCTGTAAAAAGGGATGGATGGAAAGAAGTCCTCTCTCACTCGGATTTAGACAGATTTGTGAACAATATTTGAGAGAAATGGGTCTATTATTAGTTTAGTTCACTGAACGTAGGCTGATGATTTATTGCTTCTATTTCGAACCTCCATGTTTTCTCTAAGGCTGTGTTATAACTCACCCTTTTCTTTCTTTTTTTGTTTTTTTTGTTACATTACAGGTTAAAATTTGAATCCAGTTGCACAAAAAAATGATTAAAATGTTCTCCTGTTATTAATGGCTGTCATCTACATAATTCAATACAGCGAGTGTATTTGACAAGCCTTACAAATGCATGTACAAGTCAAACATTATTGTAATTAAGTCAGGCAAACCTAACAGGCATGTTTTCAGACGGTGGGAGGAAGTCAGAGAACGCAGCACCTTCACGGGGGAAATGAACTGTCCCACCGCGCAGCCCTGCAAATCCTTATACAACCATCCAATCCACGGTGAGGACCTGAAAACTCTTCTTTAAGTTGTTGGGTTCTACGTTTAAAAAAAAAAGAAGAAGAAAAAAAAAAAGGTGGTCACCACCACATTCTCACCTTCTTTGACCCAATCACACACTAAAATCCTCAGAGCATAGCTGTAACTTTTTTGTTTGTCTGTACGCCGCCACTGGCTGGTTGTTTTCCTCTTTGTCAGATTGGTTCTGTCACACAGCTGGACGTTGGGCGGACAGTTCATGGGTCATACCATCACACCTTTGACAGCTGGAAATTCTCCCACCGACTTCTGTCTTCTCTTCTTTAAATAGCAGCTCTCTGCCGTAGAACTGCTCTTGTGTTGGAGGTGCAGCGAGGTGAATTCCTTTTTTTTTTTTTCTTTGGACAGGGCCAGACTTGTGGCTGACTGCGGCTCGGCTCTGTCTGCTGGAGCACACAACCCGCTCCAGCTGTTGTTTTCCTCATGCTGCATTCTGGTAAGGCCTTTTTAAGGTGTGTAATGGCTCTCTAATGGCTTCATCCTAACATGACTGCTGAATGTGTTAATCCTAATGCTGAGACATGAGATTATTGTTTCTTCTTCACCTCTCCGATTCCTCGCTCTGTGGAACCCAGACTGTAAAGAAATGAGACATTATTGATTAACATTGATGAGCAGTCAGCGGACTTATATGTGGACACTACAGAAAAATACCTAAATATTTATAACTAATGGCATGAGTTTTAGGGAACTTGGACACTAACGTTATTTTTTTTTTTTTTAGGCTAAAACATTAAAAAAAGCGACACATAATGCCCCAATCTAAAGAAATTCTGAAAAATATCTTTATGGTTGTAATTGGGGCGTTAATGGGAAATACAACATTTTATTCTAGAAAACGTCTCAAGAGTCATCTAATCAAAGTCTGAACTTAAATCTGATTCAGATGCCACCATTTGCATATGAGTGGCCAGAACAAGTTATCGATACGAGAACACCTCTGATATTAAAAACACGTCTAGACGTCTATTTAAATTTGTTAAATGATTTTTAAGAAACGTTTTTAATTCTATTTACAAAACTGATAAATTATAATCCTCAGGATTCTCATTTTATGTCTATAGTCTTGTTCTGTTCTGTTGTAGCGTTGCAGAATCTGTATCCAGAAGACAGTGAAGAACAAGGAACCTCAGAACATGAACAAAAGCAAAAGATTTCTACTCTAGTGAAACAAGGGGCAAAACAAAACAAGTCGGGGACATTATATATATATATATATATATATATATAAAAAAACTTACCCATAAACTAAAACAGCACTTTTAAATATTCCTACCTTGTGTGACGTCCTTCCGACGGGCTGCCATTGTTTCCAAATGCAACATCTTCCACGGTAGGAGAGTTTGAAAATTCAATACACTGAAATGAGGCAACATTCTGTAATCCTGTTAGCACTCCTGATGCTGCTCTTTGCTGCTCCTCTGCAGAGGTTCAAGCTTCACTCATCACTTATTATTCTTTTAAAAAAATTAAACAAAACTTCCGCAGCTATAAATACCGAAAACACAGCAAAAATCCATCTAGTAGTTTCTTCTTGTCGACACTAAAATATCTTCCTCCCCTCTCCACAGGTTTCTACAACAAGCTCTACCGGCTTATTTAGGATTTAAGTATTATGTACTTCCTGAATAAAAATAAAACCCCAAACTGCTATTGATATTTGAATTTATAAGAATACTATAACTGTTTATTATTTAAGTGTGCAGCTAGCTTCAGGAGAAAAATCCTTCAAAAGTGCTGCCTTCTGTAACTCAGAACCGTGGCATTGGCCCTGTGTGTGAATCTGTAGATGATCTATGTCAATATCAGATCTGATATAAATCTTGAACTCTATCAATCTATTCTTTATTGAGAAATTCTTAATGTCCTGAAATGAAGATTTTGAAGGGTAGATTTAAAAGAAACTCTGTTTGCAGCGGCTATGTTAAAACTTGGATTCTGGCGTTTCAAGAATTACACTTAAAAAATATTAAATATGAATTCAGAAGATTTGCTCAATTTTTTTCCCCCCATAAACCAAGTCAAATCAGCCATGCACACCATAATCAGTCCGATATAAGCGCAGTAAAACATCCAGAGGACTTGAATGTGTGAGGCTGGAGGTAAGCTATGTTGAGACAAGCTTACAAACAGCAATTTCTGACAATTTGAAAGGTCCTGGAGTCAAAAGACGCGTTTGGAAAGAGCAATTTCAGCGTGGAAAAACTGTGTGAATTTATCCCTGCAGAGCCCACGGTAAAACTGTGTGGAGAAACGCTGACACTTCAAAAAAATTACAAGCACTTGTCCTTGGCCAGTGCCTCTCTAGCGGGGGGGAATTCGAGAGCGTCAACCTGATTTTCTGTAAATCACTTACCTGTGGGCCATCATGCCCTTAAAAAAAAAAAAAAAAAAAAAGGTTACAGCTGCTATAAGCTTACACTCTATCACACCCCCACAGTAACAGGTCGTCAGCTGCATCTGAGTGCTAGAGCACCTCCCCCTCTTCCCCCTCAGGTGGCAAGGAAGGAATCAAATTAAAATATTGTAGGTGGGAGTGAGAGCGCTGTGCTGCATGTTCAACAGCGTCTGCTTTGTTTACCAAAAAGCCACCATCCCTGGTGCCGAATGGCCCTTCTCGACACGAGCAGCGGTTGGCAGATAAGGTACGAGGCGTCCTGGGGCTTTGATTTACACAGCATTTTGTCATGCACTGCGGTGTGTGCGGTTCAGGTCACAGGTGGCAGGCAAAAAAAATAAAATAAAAAAATCATTGCGGCAAAATAATGTGATTGAATGTCAGTGAAGTTGATGCGACTCTCCGAGGCAAATGACAAAGTTCAGCGCCTCGGCACCCGCATCTGTTATGGTCAAAATCCGAGTCCAGGGGGAGAAATGTAGAAAAAACAAAACAAAAAACAATTTAATAATTTGTCCTCTCGAGCTGCTAAGATAATGTAGTGGTCTCATCCAAAAGGTCAGTGGGAACACTTAAGTTCATCAAATTTCATCAACATCAGCGCCCGGCAGTGAAATGATCTGAACTGACAGAGCAAAACATAAAACTCACCGAGGGACGGAAAGTCTTGAACTCCTCTAATGTGCAAGGGGGATGCTTCATACAGAGATGAAAAGAGACAGGCAGATGAAAAGCTGAAGGGTGAAAGTAGAAATGATAATAAAATCCAGGGCATTACCCGTTCAGCGCTTCAAGACGTGATTAGAGCTTTCCATTGGATGTGGCCCTGTACACAAACATTTCAGTGGCATTCAGAGGGCACTGCAATGCTAAAAGATCATCATTGGACTTAGTACTCCCCAAAAGATACTAATGGAGCAGTACTTTCATTACCCTTTCAAATGGAGTATCATAATTGAGGGCCTCCCCTTTCGAGTGGTTTCCAATCGAATAAGGCAAATGACATCGCGACGTCTCTCTCTTTCAGACGTCTAATGATGTTTCACTGGATTTTCTGCGCTACATTATGAGGAAAATGGAGAAAACAGATGCGGCAAGGGAGCCTGTTGACTTATTTGACATGCATGAAATCCATGTGCAGATGCTGGACCGAAGCTGCGTGTGCTCACGCAGGCAGAAGTCCAGAGTCGTGCGTGCAATTTGTTCTTTCTTTGCAAATCCCGCCGGTCGCGAAACATTGCGCTTGTGTGGCCGATTTTCACTTTCATCATTACACATGAGCGCTCGTGGACACTTCCTCAATTAATCATTTTCAGCACCCAAAAAGTCTGCTGGACCCCACTTGTCGTTTGGTACAGGCCATGAAGAAAGGGAGAAGCGCAGAGGGGGAGGCAATTTCACACAACATAAAAAGGCAGCAGTCATTGTAAATTTTTAAGAAAAGAAAATTTGAAGGACGTGCAACATTTTATTGTGTCGGTTTGGAGATCAGAGCAAGGACACAAGCACGGGGGCGGGGGGACTGTCAACTACGAGACAAGAGAGAGAGAAAGGAACCCTCTGGAGAAGTAAAAAACATAAAACTGCTGCGTCATGCTTTTAAATGCTGGGTTTATTCTGGTGGGAAAGAAGTTGGATGAAAACCAAACATTTGGAATGTCTTCCTTCTTCACAGACCGCCATTTTGAAACTGTACCTCATCAGACTTTACTGAACCTCTTCCTCAGGTGGAATGAGGAAATCATAAGGGGATGAATGGTGCTGTATAATAACGTTAATGTCAGAGAGGTTGAGTTAACATTAAAGAACAGGCCTTTAAGCTTCAGGCCGGGTGGCATGGGTGGGCATTGCCAGCCCACAGAGTCAGCCGTGCCCCCCTATACTGGGGGCTGTTTGTACCTATAAGTGGACAACTCTCTGTTATTCCTAAATCGATTAGATGCAGTAGGGGCTTCCGCACTTCCCATATCTGTCACTTTTTTCAGCAGCTAAAACTGTTTAATCCGCTGTTAACACTTGGAACTTGTTTTTCCGAGCCGCCGTTAAACGCAACATGAGCCCTAAGACGCTTGCGCTCCGTTACACCCTGTGCGGCAGCGACGGAGACCTACTGCTGCTGTTGAGCGCTGCTCAGGTTTGTGTTAGAATCATGGCAGCAAAACCAACAAAACACAAAGAACTTTTCACAGTTTTTTCACCCCAAACTAACCGACTGAGTTGAGTAATTCTGCTGATGCAAACAAGCTTGTTAACAAGTAGCCTATAGGCTACTGGTGTTGCTGTCTATGTTCAGCTACGTAGATTGACTTTGCCCCCCCCCCCATTTCTCCGGCGGCCCCCCTCGGGGCTGAAATAACACCAACCTTTTATCTGATAGTTAGTTAGTTAATGGTGTCTAACCAAGTCTGATCAACAGTAGCAAGCTGGACAAAATCAAATAGAAATTGAAGTAGGTGATAAATTGACTTAAGCAATTAAAAGTAAGAGGCTGAACAATTATGTTAACATGATAAGAATCACTATACTGCTTAGAAAATTCTACAAAACGTGCATGTTTAAAAAGAAGAGTACACAAACATTTCTGTGGCGTAACTGAGCAAAAACAGGATTTTTTTTTTTACTGATACAGAAACCTTGTGCCAAGAAGAGTCTTGCTGTAAACAACTTTTAGGGAGGTTTGAGAGCAGTGATAACAGAGTCTCACAGCGACTCAACGACCCACAACGACGTTCCTATGTGTATTTTGGATTCAGGTGCCGCTCGCTATAGGAGCTCTCCAGTTCTACAGTCATTAATGGGGTGGGAGACATTGCCTAAGAGTGATGATGTTTTATTATTTTATTTTTTTCTTGTCGCCCACTTCCTGCACTGGGTCGAGAGAACATGCCATGACAGCGCTGGCCTTCGAGATCAGCCTGTCCAGCCAGCTGCTTTCAGCTGTCGATAAGCTGCTGCAACACCACACCAGATGGCTGAGAAGCCATGCATCTGTTTTTGGAATATGCATTTCAACATACCTAGTCGTTTGTTAAATAATTAACTTAAATTTAAAGTTTCAACCATAATGCACAAAAGACAAACTATGATTGTGTTTGTTTTTTACAGAGTTAATTACTGAGAAGAAAATTTGGCCATCCAAATGTTATTTTCTATAAAAGACAACAAATTTATCGTCTGCTGCTTGTTTAGATTACAAATAGTGATGAATTGGCTCCTCACCCCCTATTTGTGATCAGTGTAAATGTGGTAAGAAAATATGGCTGAACAACAATTTGGCATCTAATTCTGATATTTTAGCGTTACTAAAGAAACCTGGAATGAATTGTCTCTACTTCCCAATCTGAATACTTTGATCAGACCTTAAAAATGTGTGAATGGCAGTGAACCTCCTAACACTTTTACTTTTCATTAAGTAGTTCCTGGATTTCCATGTTCTTCTCGTACCTCTCTGGGTACTCCAGCTTCCTTTACGAGTCCAAACACATCGTTAGGTCAGCTCCTCTCTCTTAATTGCCAGTAGGTGTGTGTGTGTGTGTGTGTGTTTATCCTCCTCTAGACTGTGCCTGTCTTGAGCTGTAGGCGTTGTTTACATCTTTCCATATTAGTTTATTTCTTTTAGTTGAGTGTAAAACAATTTTCTTGTTCTTTTGTCTGTATATTTTAGCTTGGATTCTTATTTTAGTGTTAGTAGCCATCCCTAGTTAGTAAACCCTTTTGTGTCTATAATTGTCTCTCCTTAGCTCCTTCATCCCCACTTGGCTGTCAATCATTGTGCTGATTATACTCACCTGGTTTCCATGTCACTAATCACACCTCTACCCTTTTTAACCTCCCCAGTTTCATTCGATGCTGGATTCTTCTTTTGCTCTTATCCTAGGTCCATGATGTTTACTCTGAAATTTCCTTTTATGTTTTGATCTCGTCTGACCACCATGCACTTACTGATACCCTTAATGTGTAGCTAAAAAATCAAAACATTTTGAATTTGCTAATTCTATCGAAAAATCCCAGTAACACTAAGACTTTATTTACTGATGCCTCTGCATATTTACAGATTAAGATTCATCAAGAACCAGCTTACTTTGCAAAAAAGTTGTGTGAAAGATGTTACCGTACTTCATATAACTCTGTTTATTAACCTTTTAAACACTGTTGGATGAATTAATTTCCCCTGAATTTGCTTTAAACAAGCAGTTTATTTATTTATTTATTTATTTTTTTTGAGGAGTTCTGATTGACTGGGGAAACTCAAAACTTGCTTTCTTATTCAGTACTTTCCTTTTCAGTAAAAGGTTTGGTTTCTTCAAATCCCATTTGACATCCATTTTTATGAAATTAATTCTACCTTCCTTGAAATGGCAATAATAAAATGTCCCCACAAGCCTGGGGAAAAATAATGGTTTAACTTCTGTACTCTGACACATTTATCAGAAATGTGCCCAATTAGGTACAGAATCTGACCTTGGGGCAAGAACATTTAAAATCACAAAATGATCTGACAACTAAGGGTACATAGCTGCATCTTGAACTACAATGAATTAAAGATGCATGCAAATAAAACAGGACTTATGTTTATCCGACTGAGGCTCTTTGTACCCTTTGGCCAGTGTTTAGGGAAAAAAAACATGTATCCGACAAACATCTATTTCAAATATCGCATATCAGTCAAAATGGAAGCCTCACATTATGCCCTCCTCCCTGCCCCCGACAGTATTTTATTTATTTTCAGTGGAAGAAAGCTTAATTTCAGAGCCAACTCACTCCTATATGTCCTGTCAAAACCCCTGAGAAGCAAAATACTTGTCGGTCTGAACTTGTAATCAATAACAGAGCACAGGGACAAGAAAACAAGCGCGGCTCTCATTGACACATGGCTTTCGTGTTTCTTGTTTTGTTCTGGTTCATGTAAAAGTGCATTCGCTTCAAACTCGGACAGTAATTGCGATTAAGGGCGACAGAAACGGCCGTGCCAGGTGAGAGGAAAGCATGACTTTGCGGCTTATGTTACCTATGCTGAATAGCTGGAAAGCAAAATGCTGCATGCCGTTGTAAAACCCATAAAGTCTGATAGCACACAGGCACTGGGTAGTCATGCTCAGATGTGAGTTGCGTGGTGTTTATCATATATATTTTCTAAAATTTGCATTCGTCCTGAAGTTAGACATTCAAAATAACCTGTGCCAGATAATGGCTGCAGTCTGTGGTGGTAATGAATCCGTGTGCTGCACAACGCTGAGGGAGTACAGTAGGAGACTGCTGATGATTAGACATGGCAGTGTTACAGGTGTGCATACTTATCCAGGGCCTGTAATTGCAGTGGGTTTTTGGAAACGGGGCAGAGAATACAGCAATCTAAGCAGTTGAATTGGCAGCTTCTACATGGCTGTCCTGAACAGACTGCTTAATAAGGATCCCGTTGACCAGAAAAAGAGACGGAGCGTGGCAAAGAGGAGAGAGAGGGAGAGAAAGGGAAAGAATATGTTACGGAGGAGGTTAAAACAAAACAAAAAAAAAAATAGGTGAGAGATCGAGAGACAGGGTAGCAGGAGGGAAGACGGAGGGGAGATGGACAGAAAGCACGAAGCAATGAGGACAGTGAAGGATAAGGAAGGTTGAGAGTGTGAGAGTTGTACCTCGGAAAATCAAGCAGCCAGTCGATTCTCCAGAGAGGCAGAGAGCCAGGCTGTGGCTGACTGATCCAGTGCTGTGCTCCACCGTGTGAAAGGGGCCAATAACAGGCTGAGTAATGGGATTGTGCCATTGCAGATTGTGTGTGAACAGGTTGGGTTCTTGGGTGTTCCCTCACGTCACGTTAGCACTGGTGTGACTGAGGCTGGACTGAGCAGCCCGTATGCTTCACACTGGAGTCTTAAAATAATGGTGGATATTGCCCTAGCATATCAAAAGCTGTAAAAAACAAAAGGGGTCGACAAGGTTCCTGTTCATTAGTGTTTTAGCTTGGGCACGTCTTGAATTATGTATGAAGCTATTTAATATGTTTAGAAGATCTCCATTGTTCTTATCAAATCTCAGAGACTTCTGCTGCTGTTTTTTTTCTTTCATAACTTATTTGAGGCCATTTTTTAATATCCTTCAGCATTCATCACCCCTCGTTTTGTTGCCAAGTGCCCACCAAGACTGTGAACCTCCTGTGGCCAGTTGGTACCTTGCAAAAGTATTCATGACTATTGATTTTGCCATATTGCAACCACAAACTTCAGTTTACTTAATTGGAGTTCTGTGTTTCAGAACTACTGCAGGGTTGTGAGACAAAAACAAAATGGTGCATTTAAAAAAAAAAAAAAAAAAAAGTAAATAATACGAATGAAATTGTGGTTCGTCTGTATCATGAAGAACAAGCAACACAGCAGACAGGTCAGAGATGAAGTTCAAAATAACTTTGAAGCCATTTTAATATTCCACACTTTAAATTATGCATACAACACTGCTTAATCTGTTGCCCAAAAATGGAAAGTGATTATGGCAAAACTATTAGGATATGCAAATGCATATCCTAATATAACTTTAAGATTTTTTTTCTTTTTTATGAAACATTTGAAAACCTTGTATCATTTGTTCTTCACTTCACATTTTTTTGGTTTGCTTATTTTTTATAACAGTGATTGTACAGAAAGGGCAGCGCTTTCTCAGAAGGAGCCCACAAATAGCATTCAGAGCCACAGAGGCTAAAAAGTTTTCCAGGATTGTGGTTACACTACTTTGCAGATCAAAAATATATATTTTTTCTTCTATGGTATCTTCTTGGATAAACACAGATTCAGAAGACAAATCAGCTGCATTGAAAATCTATAAAACACAGTTGTGGTAAAATATGAGTCTAAGAATGTTCAGTTCTTATATTTTTAACATAAAAGTTTTTTTTTTCCTTTTTTTTTCAAATACCAGATCCTGTCTAAAATTAGGGAGATGTGACCTCAGATGAACAACACCTTGCACATCGCACCATCATCATTTATTTAACAAAAGCTGGGAGGGAGAGCCAGTGAGAGGAAAACCAAATATGCAGCTGCCCTGAGTTGCAATAACTTTGAGGTAATTGTCTTTCGAGTGACCTGATCAGTCACTCTCATCATTCTGGGGGAAAATGGGACACTTCAATTAAATTCCTTGAGGTTTGCAGATTCTCTTGTGCATCTTTGGGTTCCCACCTAGGCATCACAGTTTTACAACAAATCCAAATGATGAGCCCTCCACCACAGTGGTTGGCACCTTGAATCAATCCTCAGCATGAAAATTCTGTGTTTGCGTTCCACCACTTTTCAAAATCCTCGTCCTCACTACGTCCCCTTGTTCACAGGACGACGTTCTGAAGGTCTCGTGTTTTATTCAGTTGCAGTGCTGCTCCATCTAAGACGTATTCTCACCAGCCCTGCTTAGTCCTCCTTAATTGAACTCCAGTCGATCTGTCTAGAACAGGGGTCTCAAACTCCAGTCCTCGAGGGCCGCAGTCCTGCAACTTTTAGATGTGCCTCTGCTGCACCTCACCTGAATAGAATAATTAAGGCTCTGGAGAACTGGTCTACACAAGGTGGAGGTAATTAAGCCATTTCATTCCAGTGTTTTGTACCTGTTGCACATGTAGAAACTGCAGGACTGCGGCCCTCGAGGACTGGAGTTTGAGACCCCTGGTCTAGAAAGTCAAGCTTGTTTGGGGAGACGTGAATGCACAATCAGACTCTGATACGGACCAGAAAAGCAAACTGGTCTGCCTAAAAACCCAGGATCTCGGTGCGGTTGAAGTGAACTCTGACATGGTTCAAATGCATATGTGAATGGCAAGAGAACCAGACACCACTCCATAAGCAGGAAGTGGACTAGAACAGGGCATTCTGGGTAAATTCCACCAAAATAAATGCTCAAGTGTAGCATTAGCAGGAAAATTTGGCTCATGGTCTTTTGCCAAAGACAAACAAAAATTCTACAACCATTCAAATCAGATGCTGCTTCATTTTTGTTTGTATTTTGTGACGGAGAAATTTGCGCTCAGTTGCGGGTTTCTGTCATTTCCTTTAGTGGTTCTTGGTACAGCACCACCAAAGTGGAGGGGATATAGAGGTTTTTCAAAGGGTTTGGTTTGTTTGACACAGTGCAGTGTGAGAGCAAACCACACTAGCTGAAAATATAACAGATGTCACAATTCTGGTCCACATATGAACAGAGTCTACCAGAGTATCAGGTGAGAAAACACCTTAAGTCACAGCATGGTGAGGGAACAACCTGACTTCCAAACAAGCTCTGCCATTTCACATGATTGACCTATAGAGTCTGTGCATATATTTTCTCTCAGCAATTCAAGGCCTGACCTCTACGTGGAAAAAACCCACCGTAGAGATCATTGGCAGTTCTAGTACACTAGAATACTGGAACTATTTTATCCAGATCGATCAGAAACAACAGCCAAATCCTTACAAAGGAGACACTCGATGCCAGTTGCATTCTTCAGTGAGATTGCTCGTCTTTCCTTGCTCCAGCCTAGCAAATTGCCAAACTTTTGCTTTTATGGAAAGAGTGATTGTTGAACGTAGAAGAATTAGCAACAAATAGCTAATTATTTCTCTCTCTTTTCTTGCCCAAAGACATAACATAACTTCAATTGAGAATCAGTGTAAGTTTATAAGCTATATTTGAAGAAACGCTACATTTAATCTGACTGATCTTGAGAGACTTTAATAGCAAAAATTCAAGTCTTCAGATCATCCAAACTGGTAAACACATCGCTCAAGACTTGCATCTGTAATATACAAAACACACCAACCAAATACAAATTCACAGCACATTTCTCAGATGATCCGTTGAAAACATTAAACCTACTGTTTGCACGCCTCTCCTCCTACTTCCCAGTTATAAACTATTTTTCACATAAAAATCATTGAAGAATGTTGTAACACGACAACAAAATGTGAAACCATGAGAGGGGGGTACACATACTTTCCAGGTAATTGGTCACATTCTTCCTGGCTGCTCTGGGGAGGGACACTGCGTAGTACAGCTATTACACAGTTACATCTATCTTCTTTATTACCTGAGAAAAACCTCTTGAAAGCTGGTCCTGTGTTCCTGCTGTGTCCAAGCTGTTCATCGTCTGTTCCAGCTGGTAGTGAGGGTCCACAACTGCAGCTCGATCTCTCCATAAAGCCGACCACATATCTGCTGTGGCGTCCAAACTACTTACCAGCAAATTGTCGTTGGCTCCTGTGGTAAACGCTCACCACTGGCATCTGTCAAGTCGGTTTTGAAACCTTGTTTGATCTTGATTTAGTTGACCTTCGCTTTCTGTGCTGCCTCCCTAGGAATCAGGCCTGCCTGTTATTCTGCCTCTAAAATCCCATCCAGCCTCGTTAGCACCCTTTCAGGCATACTAATCTGTGCTGAAATTAACTCCCTGTGCAGATATAAAATGCCTCTACGTCTTCTGCTGGATCCTCTTTTTGATTTTGACAGAACCCAATTATTTCTTATTTCTCTTTTCAGATTCATAAAACGTTAAAGATGATCAAGAGTAAAAGTATTACTCGTCGTGACTGTAGTCAAGGCTGGATTGCAGTCTTAACAACATGAAGTTACCCAATGTGTTGGCCTTTGATGCCATGTTGCATCATGACGTTAGTGTTACTTCTTATATCGGGGTAGAAATCAACTGGGCAGAGTAACTGTGAACAAAACGGGCTCAAGCGGTTTGGGAAATAAAAAACCCAGTTACATGTGTGTAGATGAACTTAGAGTTCTGATAGAATTTTAGATACAAAATGTCAAACTTTTTAGGGCTTTTAATTATTTATAGTAACCTCACTTCATTCCTGGAAACATCCATAATGTTCAGCTGTGAAGATTTTGAATGCAAGAACTGGTTGCTCACATGTTGCTCTCCTGATTCAACATGTTGACATGATGTTTGCATGTTGACCATGTAGATTGAAAGTTATATAAAGGCTCAAAAATATACATTAATTTAAAGTTGCAAAATGTATTTTAATAATAGACTACCAATTTTGTATTCGGTAACATATTTACCCGAAGGCGATTCGTTGGCGATTACAAAAAGATTTTGTTTGATGACACTCAGTGAAGAAGTCTGAGGATGTGAGAAGGAGAATTTATTATTGCAAAGGTTTAGCTAGTCCTTTGAACCATTTCTAAACTGCTGGCAATTACAAGATCACCAATTTAAATTACAAATGAGTGCAACAGATGTGTGGAAAAAACCCCTCACAAATAGTTACCCTTAGATGGAAGAAAATTGGTTTGGATGTACAAGCAGAACTGAAAGCTACTGGACCCCCAGTGTTTCATAGTCAGATGAGACAAAGACTGAGCTATTTTACCTCAGTGATGAGAAGTGTGCTTGGATGAGCAAAGGTCTGTCTAGGAATCTGGGCATAGTTTTGTTTTCTAACAGGATAGTGATAAAAACATGGACACTGATTTTAGAACGGACAAAGCTGGCGAACCGTAAGTCTGTCACGTCGGGCCTTGAGTTCGTACTGGGTAATTGTCAGAAACCAACCGATTCAGTCGAACTTTATCGATTTCACCAAAAAGAGTTGTCCACCATTCAGGCACAATTATGCCAAAGCTTGTTGATTGCTACAAAAATGCTGTTGTAAAGGAAAGGAATCAAACATGATCAAACTTGTGCTTTAATGTTTTGGGTAAAGTAAGTCACTGGACACCCAAAATGAACTTTCCATTCATGCTCATGATGATAGAGGTACACCTCTAAAATTAATGAATCTATGAAAGCTCTCAGATGTTATTATAGTGTGATCTACTTAAAACCATGTTGTTGCCAAAAAGCATGTGAAATGACTGCAAAAATGAATGTGAAATGTCGCTACAATCAGCTGCTGTTGTGATGTCGACTATTGGGCACGATCAAGATCGTGATGACTTGTCTTGCTTTTGGAGAACTAGTCCTCTGTTGGAGCCCGAGATAAGCTTTTGCCTTTTTTTTATTACATTAACACAAGGAAGTGTCTGTATTAAGGGCATTGCCTATTATTCATTTAACTTTTATCAGCATGTGCTATTTTCTAATTTCTTAACTGAACTCTAAACTAATGCGCAGTTGCCACCCTAAATTTTATGTATTGTTAAAAAAGTAATTGCTTTGTGTGTTGCTCTGCATCCCAGAGTGCATGAAAGAATATGATAATCTGAAGTCGGTTAGATGCTGAATGGGTTAGTTGCTGCAGTTCATGCGGTGTCATTTTGGATTATACCTTCCGCTTCCCCACCGTCCTGCTTTGAAGCCCTCCTGCTTAATGTCCTGCTAAGGCTTTAGCTCACATTTACCACGTCCCATCACGTTAGTTTCACTCTTCCCCTTACCTTGTGGCTCGACTCAAGATGCTGCTGCCTAACTGTATTTTTGTCAGTCAGTTGCTTGCTTTGACATTTGATATTTTTGCTGCCGCATTTTTTAAAATCTTTTTTTTGTTTCCCTCCTTGCGTGGGGCTTGAGTGTACGTCAGAGCGCACGTTTTAATTGTAAGAGAGACGCGTCATCAAGGCTTACAGCTGTGATCAGTGAGTTCATTTGGAAGTTCAAAGTGTTGCTAATGCTCTTGGCTCACAGCTTAGATCAAGGAGGAAGTGTGCAAACAACTTGACAAGATGAATGTTGCCACGTGTAAGGCAACATGTCGTTTCTGCTCCAGCACAAAAGAGTATCAACAGTCTGGATCACGAGTCAGAGGATTTCAGCGAGAAACTTCAACAGCCAGGGCACATTTGTCTTACAGTAATAGTTGAATCACCAAACCCAGACAGCATGTCTTTTGTCCTCATATTGATTTAAAAAGTTCTGCTTTGGCTGCCAACGACAGAGGTCAGTGCAGGTCCGTTAGAAATTTCCATTTCAAATCAGATTTTCTCATTAGATGTATGATGCTACTGGGTTGTGTTGCAACAAGTGTTACCTTTGGAGCTCTGTGAGAACAAAACATGAAGGGTGAATGTGGGTTATTTTGCCTTCTAAAATGATTCTGTGTGAAGATATTCAGCCAAGTCTTTGTTATAAATGGAAACTAATTCTCAATTGATCCACTTGGAATAAAAAAAAAATGGGATTAAGGTTACCGAGCAAATATCACGGTTATAAGGGTGTAATAATGTATCCAACTCATTAGATTAGGGGAAACACTGGTTTCACAGGACATGGATCTTATATTATTTTTACAGGTTTGATTGGTTTGTTGTTCACTCATTGTTATTATTTTCAGGTATGTCTAAATCTATGAAGGTCCTGAGATCACTGATGAAGAGAGGAATAGACAACAAAAGTTATCTTGAAACCCTCACATCTCATTCATCATTAAGGGTGCGCTCACATGTGCAAATGAATTATGATTAATAATGCAAGTGTGCTATAGAGTCAAACATGAACTGATTTGAACTTTGACGATGTACTCTAGAAGACTGTGTATGATTTCCAGAAACTATTTAAAACATGTTCCTCGGACGATATGACTGTTTGCTACTTGACCATATGAGCTTCAGCTCATCGTAGTGTTTTTCAGTCTTCTTTGCATGTGATGTCTTCATGTTTATAAGGTTTAGGTCGCGTGCCTTGACGAAGCACAAACAAAATCACTTCCTGTACTCGAGTATTTCCAGGTAAGATTTAAGAAGCAGTTCAGAAAAATAGAGCTGCATGACTGGAAGTCTTACTCCAGCAGCTGGAGTCAGTGGTAATTAGGTCCGTAGGTGGATACATTTCATTATGCCCACTGAGTGACGAGCCTAAGCTCTGTGTTCCCATGTAATCCGTTCACCGCGCTGCCCATTATGACTGGGTCCCAATCCGCAGCACAGAAAGACATCTCTTTAGTCTAGCCGCAGCAGGCCGGATGAGCTGGGTGCTTTAGGCTGACTGACACCGGTCCAGTCTCCAGTGACCGAAGTCTCCTCAACCCAGAGTTGAAGTGGGCTTCCCTCAGGCTGAATATGGACAGAGGCTGTATGGTTAAGTTTCCCTTATTTAAAGATAAGATAAGGCTAACGAGTGTAATAGCCCCGCAGGGAACAGGATAGTCAAGATAATGGAGATCTACTTGAAACATTAGGTATATTGGCCTGGGCAGAGATTTCTACCTCGGGTGAATTATGAACTGTTTTGTATTTTAAGCGACTTTAACGATCGTAGTAACATTTGTAAAACATGGAAAGGAGATGTCATCACCTCTGATTTTGCTTTCTTTTTAAGATTACTTTCTCATACATGCATGTTCTACTTCTTGAGGAGGGAACATAATGAAAAAAGGGATTTCAAGGGACCCTGTGTAGTTAAAGTAAGTTCGGTCCAAAGCGTCCCTCGTCCTTCTGTTCTTTCCCTTCATGAATCTTTCATGAAGAACAAGGTTCCTTCTGCAAAGTCAAAGCTCTGCTAACAGTTTGGTGTGGAGACTCTCTGGAATACAAGTATGAATCTAAGATGAAGGTGTAGCTCACCAAATGCCAAAGGGCATGAATTATGAAGCACTTGTTCCAGGTGACTTCTGCCTCATTTTCCACCTCCTGTCTGCATTTGAGTTTTAAGCCACAGAAAGACTTGCTGAATCAAGTGGGTTTTATGTGGTTACGTTTGCACCGTTGATAAGAAAATAGGTCTGTTGCGCAGCTCCTAACAAAACCATTTTCTTTCATGTTATAATACAAGATTCTCCTTTTCTGAACTTTAATACAAGTAAAATGGAACTGGAAACGTTGGAAGGACAGCATGGAAAACTTTGATTTCATCACATGGTTATTACAGCGGGTTTACCTCAAATTGTGAGATTTTCAAATAGTGACTTGCTATAATTTGGAGCTGCACATGATATAAATGTATTAGCAGACCTTCACAGCAGCAGGCCCAAATGGAAAGTAGCTAAAAATCATCTGGTTTATCACTTTTTGATATTAAAAAATCTTTTATCACAAATTGTGGCACCTGTAGTTGTTCCACATATAATGTTGCAATACATATAATGCAAAAATGTTTTATTTTCCCATCATGGTCAGAGGCAAAAAAAAAAAGAAGAAGAATCCTTTTCTCTGACCCGTCCTGTGCGCAACATGTTATTTTGTCAGAAAAGATGTGAATTCTGAATTTTCCTTTCATAACCTATAGCGATGTTGCGTTTTGTGCTTTATGCAGAAATATCCATTTATCTATTATTATTATTGTTTTTCATTTTCAAAGTGCAGAATTATAAGCTGCATCTAAAATTACAGACTTGTGTAGAAATTCTTTCCAATGTGAGCCATGATTTAAAGTGTTCAGCCTTGAGTGGGTGGTCATGAAAAGGCCAAACTATAATCTTAATGACTAAAATATCATTCTCTCTCTCTCTCTCTTTTTTTTTTTTTTTTTTTTGCAGCAACACTAGTCTCATCATTTTGACACCGAAACTCCATATGGAGGAGGGATTTCGGAAAAGTCAATGAATCAGTGCTGTGAGCTGGACTTACTCAGATGCCTCTTTACCAACTGGCATTATTTGTTGGACTGTATTTCGTAGAATCTGAAATCTCTACCTACGACTGTGTCTGAACGTTACTGTGGGATTACTGTGTACCAGAATGAATCGGACTAATTTGAATTAAATTCACACCAGACTAAATTCCAATTAACTGTATTAATTAGTTAAATGAAAAGTGAAAAGTGCCTCAGATTTGTCAGATCACTGTCTTGTCTGTATGGTCTCTCTTGCAATGTTATTTTTCTTCTCTCACAAACACTGATGATATTGAAGAAATGCAAGAGTCTCACGATGTTCTAGCATCAGTAACAAGTGAAATCCGGGGACATACTTTGTAAGGAAATCTTTATGAATGATTTAGTGCTTTGGTCCATTCACCATGATCCTCTGGGGGCATGCTGTGAGATTTGTGGACCTGCTGCTTTCCACCCTTTGTGCTACATAAACTAAAACGGCCTATCAAACCCAGTGTTGCATCTCTTCCCTGCTGGATAAATACACATACAAAAACACATTGAGCTTCACTTTTCTTTTGAAAATTAGATGTTATGGACCTAATATAAAGATATTAAAATGTATGTAAAAGACTTATTTTGGCTATGACGAATAATTCTAAATGCCCTGTGGTCCTACAACAACAAATCTGGGTTAATGTGTTTGCTGTTTAAAATGCCCAGTGAAGTATTGAAACATATGTGCTGTTAGAGTGACAGACCTTTTCTACATCCTAAGATGTCCACATTGTCTGAGGGTGAACAAAAATACCCATGATGAATAACACCGCCTTTAAGCTTTACTCGAAGCGTCTGTTTAGTTTTTCTTATTTTTTATTTATTTTTTCTTTCCATAAACAGCAACCTGACAGCAGGGGTTTGATGTTTAGTCCAGAGACTTCCAGTCCTTTTCACTATGTTTTTCTCGGGTCATAAATAAAGTAGATGCAACCTTATAAAAGCTATTTTTCACTTGGTAATTATTCATTTCAAAAAGGTTTAAGCAGAATAGAGAGGTGGTGTGGAACTAACTACAGAGCCTTATAAAAGTATTTATACTCCTTGAACTTTTACACACAATGTCACTTTTCAACCAGAAACATCCGTTGTTTGAAAAAAATAAAAAACAGGCAGTCATGATCAGAAAACATCCATCAACATTGTATGACATTTTACCGGTTAATTGTAAGTTAGGCCACTGGTTTATTTTGATTTAAAAAAAAAAAAGATAAGATAAACAACAGCAAAGACAGAGTAAAAATGTGAGATGTGCTCATTTTGAAACTGTCCTATGTCCCACATGTCCTCCATGTTTTTGTGACAATTAAATCAAGTGTTTTAGTATATTTCTAAATAAATAGTTCTGTGTATGGAGAAGAACATAAAATCCTCCAATGGTAGCAGACGGTACACGACTCTGTTTAGTATCAGTGTTACGATTTTGGCCACAAAGAAAGACTTTGGACATGTGAATTAAAAATGGATTCTGATTGAGCAAGTTTAAAAAGAATCCACCAGTGTTGCAATGTCATCAAGCTTATTTAACTGATTATTTACATGTTTAGTTTTTGTCTGCTGGGACTTTAAATGCAACGGACGAGTGTTTAAAAAAACTAAAAACCGTCCAGTTCAAGTGCAAACACAATACACAAAGTAAGTAAGCAGCAACGTGTGTATTTCGGACATTTTCTTTCATCGGCTACTAAAAAGTTGTAAATAAATCACACAGTCCATAAACTCTTAATAAGCCTCACAATCTGGATAGAACAGAATCATTTCAGGCTGTTCTTTGTTGCAAAAGCAGCTGCATGTGAAAAAAGGGGGCAGCAAAGGCAACTCAAACTGTAATTGAATAAATTTGACAGCTACCATTGGTTTTGTTACTCATGCCAGTCAGGCAGATTAAACTAGAGAGGAGAAAAATTAACATTTTTTTTCTTCAAAATCACGGGTGGAACAGGTACATTTTGTATTACAGTAAGAAAAATAAGAAAGAAATGCAAAAGCACTTTTTGATCCAATGAATACACACTTGCACTAAAACCACCTCTTGATAAACCCTCAAGTGAAAGCTATCAGTTTTCAGACTACTGGAGTATCTGTGTTCTCTCAGAAAATCACAGTTATGCAGCAAGTTAAATATAGTGAATTAATGATGGAGCAGAAAGAGATGGGGGGGAAGAGCATGTAATTCAAACATATCAGACATTTTCCACAGTCAAGCCAATGCTCATTGTATAAAGGTGATATGTTTTAGGGCATGAAAATGTGTTGTATGAAAAAAAAACAATCTTCACATCTTCAACTGATTTGGGTTGTTTATTATTAGGAGACAGAAACCACACAGCACATTTCAGACAGTTTTGTTTTACATTTTGTCATGCTGCAAACTCACACAGTTTTACAGGAATATTATGTGACAGATCAAAGCAAAGCAGAGAAAAAATTAGTGCAAAGTAGCAGCAAAAAGGAAACATGGTTGTGGGGGGAGAAGAAACTAAAAAATAAAATATGAAAAGTGAGCTGTGTGTATTTGTATTCATTGCTTGGATTGGATGTAATAGGAAAACTGTGGAAGAAGCTACAGATTAGGATTGATACAGAGGAGACCTTTTAATCTTAAAGATTTAGGAGTTTTTCAGAGTTCATTTCATGGGATGTGTGGTCAAAAACACTAGAGGAGGCATGCAAAAAATCTGACTTTTTTTTTTAACCTAATGAATGTCTGTGTTATTTCCAAGCAAATCATTTCTAGAATATAAATATTAAATCCAAATCTGCCAAGGGTATGGATAATTGTGAGCTTAAGTGTATATTTTTCTGCTTCTGATTCCCTATTCAGTATTTTTCTCATCAATTTATTGTCCTGTTGGCATACTCCAACTGAAGTATGTTGGTTTACAAAGGTGGTTTTATCCATTGGTTAATGAAAAATACATAGAACTTCAAAGTCTCTCAA